>NW_017670726.1:228080-343434 GCF_001879085.1 Nicotiana attenuata | reverse complement strand
AATACAAGCATGCGCATATAATGCCGAGGCGACGGCCCGATCCAACAGAATTAAACTGTGCACTTGCCGAGGGTCGACGACGCGCCTATAGATGCATCTATTTAATCTGCCGAGGCGTTCGGCCCGTTCCAAAATAAACACGTAGAGACATTCAATTAAGAAGCCAACATGGGGCAATTATTCAAAGAAAAGCTAATTCTCTTTCAATGATTTAAGAAAATGAGGTTTAGATCTTGTTAGAAATTCGTTTACTATTTTGATGTGGTTTAAGCAATTCAACTATCCATAAGATTACCAATATTCAAAGTATAGCATGCTTTTGGGTCCTAGACTACTCGGACAATAGCATAATAGTAGCTACGCACGGACTCTCGTCACCTCGTGCGTACGTAGCCCCCGCAATTAGGAGCACATAATCAATTATTTCGCCTATGGGGACAATTCCCTCTTACAAGGTTAGAAAGGAGACTCACCTCGCTCCGTAGATCCATAACCGGCATTCCACGCCCTTCCGAAGACTCCAATTGATGCACCACGCTCCAAAACTAGCCAACGGTTACGCAAATCCATTAATATATGCTCAAATATTCGTTACAATCTAATTTATAGCAATTCCTAACTCCGATCGAAAAGTTGACCAAAACGCTCTCGGGCCCACGTGCCCGGAATCCGAAATTTTTCGCAGATAAAGATTACCCATGACCTTAGGAACTCAAATATATAATTTTCACTAAATTCCATACTCAAAATCGTGGTAAAATTCCAAAAATATAATTTCTAGGTCTTTCTACCAAGACCCCCAAATTTCAACCAATTTCATGCTCAAATCCTTACATAATTGATGTATTTAACTTAAAATGGAAGGGGATATATTACCTTGACGTTGATGACGAAAATTCCTCTCTTGAAGCTCCCCAAAAATCGCCTAAGCCATGAAAAATGGAAGAGAAATGACCAAAATCCGACTTTAAAACAACCCCTCTGCCTCCAGCTATTTACGCACCTGCGGTTCCTTGACCGCTTCTGCGGTTCCGCAGGTGCGGTCGCATTGCCGCATCTGCGGTCTCCCCTGGGCCTCTCCCTTTTTGCTTCTGCGATAGCACCTCCGCAGATGCGGTCCCGCTTCTGCGGAACACTGACCGCATCTGCGGTCCGCTCCAGCTGCCCCTCACTCCATCTGTGACCACTCTACCACAGTTGCGGTCCCGCATCTGCGGAAATATGACCGCATCTGCGGTCTCTTCTCTTCTTAGTCCAAATCCGCTTCTGCGGCCCCCTTTCCGCTTCTGCGGGGTCGCTTCTGCGGTTAGCCCACCGCAGAAGAGAAAATACCAGCAACCAAATCCTTCAGCCCTCTTCCAAACTCCAAATTCGATTCGTTAACCATCCGGAATCCACCCGAGGCCCTCGGGACCCCAACCAGACATACCAACCAATCCCAAAACACATTACGGACTCGCTCGAGGCCTCAGATCACATCAAACAACGCCAAAATTATGAATCGACCTCCAATCCAAACTTAATGAACTTTAGAACTTCCAACTTCTACTTTCGATGCTTAAACCTATCAAATCACGTCCGATTGACCTCAAATTTTGCACACAAGTCATATTTGATATTACGGACCTACTGCAACTTCCGGAGTCGGATTCCGACCCCGATATCAAAAAGTCCACTTCCAGTCAAACTTCAAATAAACCTTCAAATTTCTATCTTTAGCCAAATGGCTCCAAAATGACCTACGGACCTCCGAATTCACTTCCGATCGCGCTCCCAACTCCTGAATCACCATACGGAGCTATTCACAGTCGAAATCCAAAACGGACATCGATAACACTAAAATGCACTTCAAGCCAAACTTATGAGATTCTTCAAAATTGCTAACTTCCACAATAGGCGCCAAAACGCTCCCGGGTTATCCAAAACCCGAACCGGGCATACGCCCACGTCCGAAATCATCATACGAACCTGTTGGAACCTTCAGATCCCGATTCCGAGGTTGTTTACTCAAAAATCCCATCCTAGTTCATTCTTCCAACTTTAAGCTTCCGAAATGAGAATTCTCTTTCCAAATCAACTCTGGACTTCCCGAAATTCAATTCCGACCACGCGTACAAGTCATAATGCCCGAAATGGAGTTGTTCATGGCCTCAGGCTGCTGAACGGAGCGCTAGAACTCAAAACGACCGGTCGGGTCGTTACAAAAAAGATTCTCAACCGAAAAATACCACAAAAATATAGCAATCTTCAGATAAATTATATAATACATTTGAATACATAAATTATATTAATTAAAAAAAATATATGAATACATTCATGGCATATAGCGAGACAGTGAATACATAAAATACAGCTGGATATATTGAAATGCAATTGAAATGAAGATAGTGAATACATCTGAATACATGGAATACAGCAAGATACATTGAATTACAATGAAAATAAGACAATGAATACAATGAAATACATGAAACTACAGCGTGATACGTTGAAAATACATTGAAATATGTTCACAAAAAATCAAGTTGCTCAGCCCCAAACTCTGTCGTCTTTGTTCAAGAACAAATCCTACTGGAGATAGTGCCACCAAAAGCCCTAAACTCCGTTGAAATTGCTTGTGGCTTCTTGCAGTTCATTGTAGTCAAATACGTGAATTCCGAAATAGTGTAAAGCCTTTTCAGGGTCCGTTATTGAGGAGGGATAAGAAAGGATGCTACTGGAGATCAAAGACGGACCAGCGTCACTTTTCTTCTGTCGACAACGATAGAGAATGAAAATTACACATGCCACAACGGCAGTTAATGACTGTAATTGGGTACAAGCATCAGTGGGATACTAAAGATGGTGGCGATATCTGTGGCGGCGTTGGTATTCTTGGTATTGCTTGGGCTTTTGGTGGCACGATCTTTGTTGAGATTGAGCATCGTGTTTTCAGGGAATGAGGAAGAGAATGGCATGTATCAAAGTAGAGAGAGAAAGAAAATAGTGTAACTGAATAGCGTATTTAGTGATTTAGAGGTAGGAGGTAACCAAAATTAGATATTTTGCTATAAACATTAAAAGGTATCTATAGAATATAATTTTTTTAAATGGTATTTATTTAAAATAAATAAGGAATTAACTTTTGCTATAGGAGGTAAAAATTTCAAAAATTAATCGTGGGACAAAAGTATTCTATTTTTGACGATATGTTCTTAGAAGAACCATCTTAAAGTTCAAGCTATAGCTAAGAAGGTGCGAAAAAGCTCAATTACACACCTTTTATAGTGGTCAATATCAATAAGAAAACAACCATTTCAAACTTGACATTTAGTATTTTACTTAAATAAAGGAATAAAAAGCTGAACTGTATTATCCAGCCCTCATATTTAGACCAGCTGTATACAGTTTTTTCCTTTGCATGCCAATAAACTAGCTTTATTCACTTTAAAATTAAGAAAATCAACCTTACATATTCTTTTCTGCAAAAATAACATTCCCCACACGTAAAGCTTAAAATAATAATAATAATAATAATAAAAAAGAATATTACTTTACTTAGTAACCAATGGTGGAACCAAATTAGGCTACTAACTTCCACTCAAAGACCCCAGAGTTTGACCATATGAAAAGAATTAATTCTACTAATTCGACAACTCACCAGTCTAGACTTTTCTTTAATTTTATATAACATATTAAAATAAAAATATCTGTCTCCAGCTAACTACATAATCATTACACTATATATACCTCTGAGAAACATGTAATAAAACTCGAGAATTTTCTCTTCCAATCTGGTGAATATCTGGCAACTTAGGAACTCAAAAAAAGGAAACACCCAACAAATTCAACCAAAAGAAGACAACAAATTAAGGAGAGAAGTAATGGGCAGTGGAGCAGTTGAGATGGTGTTTCAATGTATATTTGATGCAAGCTTATCAAATTTTGAGAATATGGAAAGAAAACCATATCATAGAAATTGCAGTTGTGCACTGCACAATCTGAAAGGAACAGGTTCAAGAACTTACTGTAACCACAAAAATATTGTTTCATTCCCCAAGAAGAAATCTTTACACCAGCATTCCATATGTACAAACAACAACGTCTCATTCCCAAATAAATTGGGGCAGGCTAAAGAATGAGGGTACTTGAGCCAACAACTTTTGCAGATGCTATTAGGTATTAAAGTTTTGACAAAAGATTTTTTGGTTGCCTCTGATCAATTTCTCATTTTTTTGGACCTTCTGGCAGGGAAATTGTCCCCTACAGGAGCAATTATATTCTTTTAATTGTCATCTCTTCTTGTGCATACCACTGGTTTTATGTATATTTTTGGGTCTTCTATTGGAAATTGCATTCTCAAAGATTATAATTCGATACTAGCTTTTTATTTTACACTAGTCTCTCGGCACGTGTACACTAAATTATATATTATATAATTTTTGTAATAATATAAATATTATAAAATAATTAACTAAATAGATCAATACACATAAATAAATAAAATATAAAGTTTTGCGAATAATCAATGCAATTCGTTAGTATGGTGAATTATTTGGCCATGTCAAAAAGATCAAATATAGTCTCAATATACGGAGATGAACAATCAAATTTTAATTAAATAACATCATAAACGCCAAGAATATTTAACTTATCAAAATGTTGGAAGTAGTCGGTCATATTCTGAAAGGTGTATGGATCAATAGGTAAAAATTGCACCTATACTCATTTTTTTAAAAACTTTTAACTTGTACCCACTTTTTAAACAACTTCAGCCCCCTTTCTACTCCTCCTTCTCCCAGTGATCTCCATATCACTGGTTTTCACGAATTGGACCTCAGTGGTTTTCATTACTTGAGCATTTTATATAAACATTTGTCCGTCACTTTCTTACTTTGATAAAAGAAGCTGTAACTTTTAATTTCTGAGATATTTCACAAAAGTAATGAATAACGCTGGCCTGTACATAACTCCCACCAGGAAGAAGATCCTTTTTTGTTTTACATATATATATAACGGTTTAATGACTGAATGATGTGATGCTAACAAGCATTCATCTTTATGTTTTGGAATACCAAATAAATGGATTGTCAGATACGAAACAAAATAGAGCAAATTCAAGCAGAACCATAGTGCGTCTCCATCGTCGAGATGCTATGGTCAAGCAGAACCATAGTGCGTTCCTCGAGCTGAAGTTTTAAAATAGAAACTTCAGCAGTACATACTCAAGGGTTTTAAGCTCTAGAGCTGAAGTTCCCCAGTTATAAAACAAAAACTTCAGCTCCCCATTTATAAAACAAAAACTTCAGCTCTAGAGCTGAAGTTCCCCAGTTACAAAGACAAGAACTTCAGCTCTATAGCTGAAGTTCTCTGGTTACAAACACAAAAGCTTCAGCTCTAGAGCTGAACTTCAGGCCCGGCTACTAGAATGCTGAAGTTTTACGTGATTGCGTTTGCTACTTCAGCCCCGTATGCTGAAGTTATGCGAAAAAGCGAGTACGCTTGTAATTTTTTTGCAATCCGAGCACAAGTTAAAACGTGGCACAAAAAACGGGTATAGATGTAAATGCCCCGGTCAATAGTGTTAGAACATTTCTTTAAGTGATGGCTAAAATATGAAATTAACTTCATAGAAAATAGGTGAATACTCTTATATTTGATATACTCCGTCCATTTCAATTTGTTAGTTTTAATTTGACTTGGCATAAAGTTTAATAAAGAAATGAAGAGTTCTGAAACTTACGATCTTAAATATACCCTAACATTTTTGTGTCTATCAAACTTTTGAAACTTGTGGTCTTAAAAGAGTCATAGAATTTGTCTGGTTATAATAACTTTTCGTTAAAAAAATATAGGAATGTGCCGATCATTTTGAAACCGACTCATAAGAAAATGTGCTACTATTTTTTGAACGGAGGGAGTAGTAGTTATCCGTTAATGAACAGACCATCTATTAGGGGAATTCTTCTGATAAATCTTGTGATATGTACTAAAGAAATAATTAAAAAGAAAGGGCATATTAATAATAATTAGACAAATATTAACTGGTGCAATACAAAAAATATGGACGAAGAAAGTTTTTTCCCACTCACATGTTAACTTGAAAACTTGCTAAATCTACCATAAAAAGTTTGTCCTTAACCAATGGCTCCAATATCTAAAAATAAATAGTAATAAATTGGTAATTCCATAGTAAGTTCATGGTCACAAAGCTAGAGTGAGATGAAAGCAGGCTAGTTGCACGTCCAATCCACGTTATGTAATGTTCGGAGATTCCTAAGTCACTAATTAGGAAGGTAACCTTCTTATCTTGAAGACTTGGGCTTGATAAGGAATGAGCCACAACTATTGGGCTTCAGCTGATTAATAAGGAAGTCCATCTGATCATCTAATTGGGCCAATGAGAATTAAAGCCCAATGACACTCAATAATAAATACCAACAGAAGGAGTTGAGGACTTCAGCTTACACGGTATAATTTCTGTTACAAATCTCAACTACCTTCTCTTCTCTCTACTTTCTCTCTCTAAAATTCCTAACCAACTTCTTCTTCTTCTTCTTCTTTCAGGTACTAATATTCAGTAGCTATGGAGGAATATTGTACTTAGTTTGGTAGATTCATTGTAATATTCATTCCTTGACAATTGATCAATAAAGCTTTGGTTCCTCATTATTGTTACCGATGTTGGGCCCCCATTTATGTTGTCCACGCTCCAAAGGTCTGGGCGTGGGGGGGGGGGGGNCTTCAGAGTCCTGGGCGTGAGGGGGGTGTTGAGTTGTCCCACATTGGAGGGATTTGAGGTCCTTGGTCTCCTTATATGGCTTGGGCAATCCTCACCTCATAAGCTAGCTTTTGGGGTTGAGTTAGGCCCAAGGTCCATTCTTATCATGGTATCAGACTTGTAATAGTCTAGAATTGTATTGAAAGAAGGATAGAAATGATGAGTTGAATAATGAGGAACCAAAGCTTTATTGATCAATTATCAAGGAATGGATATACAATGAATCTACCAAACTAAGTATAATATTCCTCCATAGCTACTGAATATTAGTACCTGAAAGAAGAAGAAGAAGAAGAAGAAGAAGAAGTTGGTTAGGAATTTTAGAGAGAGAGAAAGTAGAGAGAAGAGAAGGTAGTTGAGATTTGTAACAGAAATTATACCGTGTAAGCTGAGGTCCTCAACTCCTTCTGTTGGTATTTATTATTGAGTGGCATTGGGCTTTAATTCTCATTGGCCCAATTAGATGATCAGATGGACTTCCTTATTAATCAGCTGAAGCCCAATAGTTGAGGCCCATTCCTTATCAAGCCCAAGTCTTCAAGATAAGAAGGTTACTTTCCTAATTAGTGACTTAGGAATCTCCGAACATTGCATCTCCTTCCCCTTCGAGAAAGACCTTGTCCTCAAGGTAGTAGTTGAGCCACAAACTCTGGAAATCGATGCTTGATATAACTCCAGTCCTCCCAAGATGCTTGATTTTCACTCAGATTAGCCCACTGAACCAATACTTTCACCCCAACTACATTGTTGACCCTTACCATTTTCCTCTGAAGAATGGCGACCGGTTGAATTAAGACTTTCCTTCTATATCGCAGAGGGGAGGTTCTTGTGCTGGAATAATGGTGGGACCTATACGACGCTTCAGTTGCGAGACATGAAACACTGAGTGTATTTGTGACCCAGGTGGAAGCTGCAATCGGTAAGCTACCTATCCTATTTTCTGTTCAATAGTATATGGACCATAGTATTTGGCACACAATTTTACATTTCTGCGCACATCTATAGAGGATTGTCGATAGGGCTGTAGCTTTAGGTAAACTTAGGACCCCACTGCTAGTATTCTTTCTGACCTTAGTCTATCTGCGTAGAACTTCATGCGAGCCTGTGCTTGGGTCAAGTTGTCCTTCAGTGTTTGCAACATGTGTTGATGCTGAGTTACGCTCACTCCTGCTGGTGATTGGCCTGTGTTAGGCAAAGATCTTGTAGGTAATTATGGTGGTGGATAACCATACAGTGCTTGAAAAGGGGTGATTTTCAGTGCACTATGGTAATTGGTGTTATACCACCATTCCGCCAAATGAAGCTACCTGGTCCATAGCTTATGATTGTCAAATACCATTGCACGTAGATAAGTTTCCATGCATCTGTTTAGCCTTTCGGTCTGTCCATCTGACTGTGGATGATAGGCTGTGCTCATGTTCAACTTAGTGCCCATAGTCTTGAAAAGATGCTGCCAGAAATGGCTAGTGAATATAGGATCCCTATCAGACACTATTGTTTTAGGTAGCCCATGTAATTTATAGACTTCCTTGAGAAATAAGTCTGCAACCTCAGGAGCTGAAAATGGGTGTTTAATGGCAAGAAATGACCATACTTGGTGAACCTATCAATCATTACTAGCACTGCATTTTTACCCCCAGAATTGGATAATCCTTCCACAAAATCCATGGATATATCTTGCCATGCCTGTTCTGGAATTGGCAGTGGCTGAAGCAAGCCTGGAGAATGGACATTTTCAGATTTAACCCTTTGACAAACATCACACTCCTCCACCCATTTACACACTTCTTTTTTCATAAATGAAACATAAGTTGCAACCTTTTGTAAGTACCCTGCTGTCTTGAGTGTCCACCAATTGCAAAATGATGCATAGTTTGTAGAATCTTTTCTCTTAGATCAGTACCCTTCCCCACATAGATCTTCTGCTTGTACCTGATGACTCCCTGGTGTAAAGTATAGTCCTCCTTACTGTTAGGATTGATGGTTAACTCTCCCAGCAGTTGTAATGCTATAGGATCCCTTCATAACTATCAGCAATATCCTGCAGCCAAGTAGCTTGTGGACTGGATATAGCTAATAGAGTAGATTCATCTTCTTGTCTCCTTGAGAGAGCATCTGCCACCCTATTCTCACTGCCCTTCTTATATTGAACCTCATAATCAAGGCCCATAAGCTTAGTTAACCCTTTTTGTTGTAAGGCTGTAGTTACCTTCTGCTCCAATAGGTATTTAAGGCTTTGATGATCAGTCCTAACAACAAAGTGCCCCCCTTGTAAGTAATGTCTCCACTTATCTACAGCTGATAGGACTGCCATATACTCCTTTTCATAGGTAGACAATCCCCTGTGCTTGAGTGCTAGTGCTTTGCTGAAAAAAAGCTATAGGTCTGCCTTCCTGCATCAGTACATCACCCATTCCAGTAGCACATGCATCAGTTTCTATCACAAAAGGCTTGGAGAAGTCAGCCAAACCCAACACTGGTACTGTTGACATAACTGTCTTTAGTTGTTGAAAAGCTGCTTCTGCTTCCTCATTCCACTGAAAGGCATTCTTCTTAAGCAGATTAGTTAATGTTCTGCTCATGATTCCATAAGATTTAACAAATCTCCTATAGTAGCCAGTCAATCCAAAGAATCCCCTTAAGGCTTTCACAGATTTAGGTACAGGCCAATTTACCATTGCTTCAATTTTAGCAGGATCAGTAGAAACCCCTTTACCTGAGATAATGTCTCCCAAGTATTCCACCTTATCCTGTCCAAAAGCACATTTAGACATCTTTGCATAAAGTTGCTCTTTCTGTAGGATCTCTAGTACTTTTCTGAGGTGTAATACATGATTTTGCATTGAAGAACTGTAAACTAATATATCATCAAAAAATACCAATACAAACTTCCTTAAAAAAGGCTTAAACACCTGATTCATGAGGCTTTGAAAAGTGGCTGGGGCATTGGTCAAACCAAAGGGCATGACCCTAAATTCATAATGGCCTAGATGTGTTCTAAAGACAGTTTTGTAGATGTCCTCCTCCTTCATTCTTATTTGGTGATAACCAGCTCTCAAGTCAATTTTTGAATAAATGCAAGAACCATTAAGCTCATCCATAAGATCATCTACCAAAGGAATTGGAAACTTATCCTTAATTGTCATTTTGTTTAATTCCCTGTAGTCAATGCAAAATCTCCAACTTCCATCTTTTTTCTTAACTAACAATACAGGGGAAGAGAATGGGGAATGGCTAGGTTGTATAGTCCCATTATTAAGCATTTCATTGACCTGCTTTTCTATCTCATTCTTCTGAAAATAATTGTACCTGTATGGTCTGATACTGATTGGGACTGCTTCAGGTTTGAGTGGAATCTGATGATCATGAGTTCTTCTTGGTGGCAGGCATTTGGGTTCAGCAAACACTCCTGGAAATTCTGCTATAATGTCTTGAATCTTGTCAGGTATGCTACTTGGTAATTCTGTGGTTTGTACATTAATAGTGAACAAATGTGCCCATAGCACTTGTCCCTTCTTTAATAATTGCTTCACCCCAGTGGCTGTCATACTCTATAATTTGCCTTTCTCAGAGTATCCCTTCAAATCTACCCTTTTTTCCTTCACACTCATTTGTAGCCTATATGCAATAAAATCAAACAGAATTGGATTGTGTTTTCTCATCCAGTCCACTCCCAAAACTACATCACAACCCCCAATATCTAATAGCCTCAGTTTGTGTTCAAATTCAATACCCTGAGTTTTCCACTTGAATTGAGGGCAAGAGTGGTAACTCATCAGATGTCCTCCATTTGCCACATCTACCCTCATTGGTACAGCTTCTTGGATTGCACATCCTAGCTGCTTGGCAGTGCTACTAGGTATGAAACTGTGAGTGCTGCCACTATCTGCTAGGATCATCAATACCTGTTTCGCATATACTCCCTTCAGTTTGATAGTTGTAGAAGTAATAGTCCCTGACAATGCATTAAGACTAATTGTCTCATCTATGATAGCTTTTGAACTCACAGCAGGAACTATTTCATTCTCCAATTGATCTTCTACCTCCAGCTGCTCTTGTTCTGTTGTTCCTGACAATGTATTAAGCTGTTTATTCTTACAAACATGCCCAGGAAAGTATCTCTCCCTACACTTATAGCATTCCCCTCTGGCTTTTCTAGCTTCAAAGAGTTTAGTCCCTGAGATTGAAGTCTGATGGTTATTCTCTTTCTGTATATAGCTAGAAGTCAGAGCAAGTCCTGGCACCATTATTTAAAATTTACAACACTCCAAAGTAAACTATCGGTGTAACCCTATATGTAACTACTGTAATTTCAATGACCGTCTTAACAAAACTAAGAACAATAGATTCCAACCCGATGAGTGCATGTTTATCATATAATAGAAATAATATAGGAAAAAAAGGATGAAACACTGACTTAATTTTTCTATATTAGTTGACTACACAATTAAGGAAATAGAGTTAAGGAACTTGTATTTATCATATCTGCTAATTAGTTTATTGCAAATTTTGATAATTCTCTTTCTTTGTGCCACTGTATGTTTGTCCCAACCTCCCTTATTCTCTTTTATTTACAAATTTTGCTTCATGTCCCTTCAAAAATAGAAAGGGTAAATAGGATATATTCTTAACATTACTGACTTATCTGAAGGGTAACATCGTCCCTTCAAATAAATTTTCATGTTTTATTTAATATCTCTTATTTGTAGGATAGTTAGATTTTAAGGACATTTAAATAGTTCAATTTTTTAATTTAAGGGTTCTCATTTTTATAATAATTAATTAATTTCTATCAAAGTATCTATATAGGTGCAGTTTACTAAAATCTACCTTAAATCATCATTGCCATTTTCGTAAATATATTACTCCTTTGCTTGTGCTATTTGTGGCATCATATATTCCTTCCTACATTCCAAGTGATATAGTTCTTTGACAATTCAGAAAAAGTGATCCATGCAAGTCAGAGCAAAATTACCTGGCCACCTTCTTGCACCTATGATCCTGTTCTATATGAAACTTTGACTTAATTATTCAACATCAAGCATTTCGTGAAAAAAAGGTATTCAGATGATACATTCTCGCGGTTCTTAAGAGGTGTAATTAAGATTATAATAATGAACTGACTTTAGTGACATTGGGGTTTTCTTAATGCAAATTAATGTTAAAAGCGTGGCTTTCTTCACAATTCATTGGCTAACACAAACTCGTATATAAGAATGTGGCTTTTCATTACAAGCCACCAGTAACTAATTTTAGAACTCAAACGATTAGTTGCAAAATTGGAGGGTCACAACCTTTCGAGAAAGACAAATCCAATTTAACAATTAATATTATTTAAATATTATTATTAAATAATTTAGAAGTAAAATATTTAAGTTATTTAGAAGGGTATTTTGGTAATTCAACTTTTAACTTTTGAGGTTATATATATATATATATATATATATATATATATATGAATAATCCCAGCTCCTTCCTGTTCTGACTTGTGATTAAGCAAGAAAGAGTAATAGCAAAAATAGTTCACCGCTCCTCCCGTTCCAATTCATTTGATGGTGTTTGATTCGAGAGTTTAGAAAGAAAAACTTTTGATCTTAAACTTGTTAGCAAACTGTATTTGTAAAATAATTCTGGATAATATAAACATAACGTATAAACAGAAACAGAATTTAATCCGAGCCCACTGAATTTACAGTATTTCCTTAAGGAATTTAATCCCCTCCTAGTATCCAAGGTTGTGGATTATTTCCTCCCAGGATAGAACGAATTACACACTGATGTAGCGGTACTTCAAACCCCAGTGTTTCAGCGAACACAAATATCAGTAGCAAATCACACTTACTGTTGCTTTCTTAGTAGTTTAAACAATGCAGAAGAAAGGAGGAGAACTCCGAAATTCGTATGGAAAATCTGAGAGAATGGATTGCAATTTATAGCCCCAACCTGTTGAGTTCAAATGAAGTGTTGTAACTCTTCAGAGGTCAGTTACGTAAAACGGCCATAAAGTAAATGGTCATTTTCGCAAATTAAAACCAGTAGAGGAACCATTTTCCGTTACAAAAAAAATGGACAGTCAATGAAACGGATAATTTGGATTATTAATCTTCTGTTACAAACATGGATTGCGTTAATATTTACTATTAACAAATAAATTTGGTCCAAAAAATTAATCAATCAATCATTTGACCAAATCCAAATCCGAAGTCGAAGTCGAAGCCTAGCCGAGCGACGACAATGGCGGCGCGAAGCTTGCCTTCTTTTTAATTCTTTAAGAGCTACAAGAAGAGCAAGTATATATATATATATATATATATATATATATATACCATCAAAAACCTTTTTTCTCTTTCAATATGGGACAATGTCCAATTATCAAGGAGGTAATCTCGAATGGGACTCAAATATTTCATTTTTCCTCCATTTTCCATTCACCCTCTTTTAAGCTATATTAAGCTTAAAAAACCCAACAAAACCTACTATGAGTTTCTGTGAGTATAAAAGGATGTCGCTATGGATTATATAAAAATGTTAAAATTAAATTGTATTCAAATAAAGAAGTGTGCCACGCCATTATTCTTTTAGAGACTTAAAATTTACCTTATTCAGTGCTCTATGTTCAGTCATCATTTCACAAGAAGCTACAATCAGAATTAGACAGTCAATATATCATTATAACCTTTCAGACACAAAATTTCCTTTTCCTCCGGAAGTAAGAGCCACATTATGTATGGTCAAGGGTGGTCAACTAATTATCCTTTGCCGAAAATTATATTATATATATATATATATATATATATATATATATATATATATATATATATGATAAAATAGTACTTGTTATTGATTAAAAATAGATTTTAAACACCCTCACATAGGTCATTGAAAAACTATATTATGTATAGAATAAAATATTATTTGTCATTGATTAAAAATAGACTTTAAATATCCTTACATAGGGCAAAGAGTATTCATTATTTAAACACCCGCATTGAATTTTCTGACTTTGCTACTGTGCTGAAGATCTTCAGACACAAAATGTATCCCTGTAGATGAGAACATTAAGAGATTTGACCCGTTTTGATCCAATAGCTTGATGGATGGCAAGGACTATCTGTTTGACCCGTTTTGATCCAATAGTTTGATGGTTCGTTTCAAATTCAACCCGTTTGATAAAATCAACAAACAGGTCAATACTCTACCCCAAAACAAATATTAACCCCCATTCTTACTATTTTCATTTAGGATGAACCAACAAAGAGAAGGAAAACGTTCACAATCAATGAAATGTTCTGCTCATAACATCTAGAAAATAGGTTCGAGCCGTGGAATCAACTACTGACGCATGTATCAGGTTAGGCTGCCTACATCACATCTCTTGGTGCGACCTTTCCCCGAACTCTCTATGAATGTAGGTGAGATGCTTCGTGCACCAAACTACCATTTTTTAATAACATCTAGAAAACATAAATCCTAGAGCAATTCTTTCTACAATCTACAGTAAACTATATTCGCCAATCGATTCTAGAGAGCTTGCCGCATGATGCATCATATCTTCATCATCTAGCGCCACAGTAGGCTCGTCAAGCAACCAAATAGGCCGATCAAATTGCCAAAACCATTGTTTCCCAGCTAAAGAATTTTCCCTTCTCATTCACTAGTCTTCCAAGCCCCATAAGTAGTGGCGAAGCCACGTGGTTATTAGGGCGGTCAACTTATCACTTTTCGTCGAAAAATTATACTGTGTATAGAGGTGAAATATTATGTTTTAACGGTATATAATACATATTGAACACCCTTTATCGAAAATTTTTTAACTTCTTTTAAATTTGAACACCTTGGGGAAATTTCTAGTCTGTTCTAAAGCTGGGCAGAGACGAACTTCAAAGTTCAAACCATTGAACATTTTCAAGAATGTTTTTCACACTTCTCCACAATAGCATCCCTAAGAGAGCTAGTTGAGCAGAAGCTTGTACAGATGAAAAACACCTCAATCAGTTAACTTTAGTTAGAGAGAGACAACTTCAAGATAATTTTCTTAATGGTCGTCCTCGTTTCGAAGTCAAGCTACAGTTTAGTTCTGCCCATTGAGTTTAGTAACATGTCATGACATCCCAGAGACTTATAGCATGTGGCCAAGTTGCAAAAATCACCTTCAGTTTATGTTTGATTAATTAATTTAAAAAGCACAGCAATTAGTGTTTGGCCAAGCTATAAAAATCTGCTTCTAAATGTATTTTTCTCAAAAGTGCTTTTCAAAAAATTGTTTCTAGAGAATAACATTTTTTTTTGGGAAAACTACACTTGTCACGACCTAACCCCGGTCGTGATGGCGCCCAACACATTGCTAGGCAAGCCCGACCTTTTGACCAACATTCCCGACATTGAACAGATTCATAGATGTAAAGCACAAATAATAATTACAAAGCTGTTTAATCATAAATCTAGAAATAACGGAAAGTTAACAAAATACTGCAACATAACTCCCAAATAGGACCCGGTGTCACGAATATGAGCCTCTAATACAGAATATCCACCTAATACAGTCTGTCTAGGAAAAATGCGGAAATAGAGAATAAAGATAGGAAGGAGAGATGAAGGTTGCGAACGCCATGCAGCTACCTCAATGCTCCCCGATACTGCTGCTCAGCTAAAACAAGTCCTCACTCAGCCTGTGGGGTACCTAGATCTGCACGCAAGGTGCAGGGAGTAATGTGAGTACTCCGACCCAGTGAGTAATAAACATAAATAACGACTGAGAATAAGAAATCATGGAAAAAAACACAAAGTAAACTATAACTGGCAGTACCAAACCTTTAACAGTAAACAACAAGTCAATGAAATGATAGTACAGAAAGAACCCTGACAGGTAAAACAGGTAAGTAATAATGCATGAATGCAATGCAATGCATATGCCAGTACACTCAGGTACCCACTGCGGCGTGCAGCCCGAGCCATCCATATATTTATCGTCGACGGTGCTCACTGGGGGTGTGTACAGACTCCGGAGGGGCTCCTACAGCTCAAGCGCAAATAATCAAGCCATCTCGTGGCACCAACCAGGCCCTCGGCCTCAATATCAATATAATACTGCTGCGGCGCGTAGCCCGATCCATCCTTAGTCTAGAAATCACTATAAGCCCCTCGGGCATTTTTAAAACAGTAATTCACAGCCCAAAATATCATTTAGAAATATCATTTAAGTTTTCAAATCTTAAAAAGGGGGCTGAGTTTGCAAAATAGTACTTAAAACCTTGGACTGAGGGTAAATAATATGCAAAGTATGCGAAAACAGTGATATTAATCCCTGAAGGATTCAAATAGTCGGCATAGAGCCCAAATATAACAATCAAATCCAAGTAACGATGATTTCCAACAAGTTCTAGTAGAAAAACACAGTAAAAACATCACCCGGGACGAACCAAGTCACAATCCCCAATAACAAACGACCCCGCACTCGTCATAGAGAGCGTGCCTCGCCTCAATATAGCGTTACGATGTGAAATTTCGGGGTTTCAAACCCTCAGATAATCATTTACATCTATTACTCACCTCAAGCCGGCCCAAAGTCTAGCTCGCTATGCCTTTTCCTCTCGAATCGACCTCCTCGCGCGTCGAATCTGATCAAAACCACAAGGAATACATTACAATAGGCTAAGGAAAATAACCCAATCGAAAAGACTTGAAAAACATCGAAAATCACGAAGTTGGCAAAACCCGAGCCTCGGGCCCACTTCTCGAATTCCTCGTATCGCCACGAGTCTATACATATCAAATTTACCAAAATCCGAGCTCAAATGCTCCCTCAAATCCCAAATTTTCATTTCAAAAGTCAAGCCCTAGTTCTTCCAATTTTACTCAAATTTCCATGAATTTAAGGGTTGATTCTTCAATAAAATGATGTTTCTAAGCCATAGGACTCACCTCCAATCGATTCCCAGTCAAAACCTTCTTTAAACCTAGTCAAAAGCTCTCAAGGATACTCAACAATGGTGGAAATGGGACTTGGGTCGCGGATGAAATGTTATTAAAAACCCTTCTGTCCAGCCCAGATTTCCTCTATGCGATCGCATATAAGCCATTGCGATCGCATAGCACAAAATGATTTACCTCTGATTTAACCCTATGCGATCGCATAAGGGACCCCGCGATCGCATTGACCAGCCAACTTAAACTGTGCGATCGCATATACACCACTGCGATCGCATTGAACAAAAATCCAGGCTCCAAATTTTCCTCTGTGCGATCGCACCACTGCCACGCGATCGCATTGAACAAATGACCATGCCTCCAAAATCCTTCTATGCGATTGCAGATTTACTCATGCGATCGCATAGAACAAATGTTTGCAACACTGATCTGCAATTTTCTGCACAGCCCAAGTCTTAGAAAAACTTCCGTTAACCATCTGAAATCACCCCGAGGCCCCCGGGACCTCAACCAAAAGCACCAACACATCCCAAAACGTTATTCAAACTTGTTTCAATCATCAAATCACATCAAACAACGCTAAAACCATCAAATCACATCGGATTCAAGCCTAAGTTCTTCAAAAACTTCCGAAATACGCATTTGATCAAAAACCCGACCAAAACACCTCCGAATGACCTGAAATTTTGCACACACATCCAAAATCACCTAACGAAGCTACTGCAACTCTCGGAATTCCATTCCGACCCCCAGATCAAAATCTCACCTACCAACCGGAATTCGCCAAAATACTAACTTCGCCAATTCAAGCTTAATTCTACACCGGACCTTCAAAATCAATTCCGATCATACTCCTAAGTCACAAATCATCCCCCGAAGCTAACCGAATCACCGGAAATCACATCCGAGCCCTCTAACTCAATAGTTAACATCCGGTTGACTTTTCCAAAATAAACTTTCCTTAAAGAGACTAAGTGTCTCATTTTCTACCAAAACCAAACCAATTCAACTCTAACTCACCAAATGCCGATAATGAAACATGAAGAAGCATAAAATGGGGAAAACGGGGCAGTAATACATGAGACGACGGGTCGGGTCGTCACATCTATATACCTATCTAATCAAAAGTAATTACCCGTAATTACCCATTCTAAAAGTAATTACATCAAATACCTATTCTATTACAACTAATTACCCGCCCAACCCAATAAATAATTAGCTTTCCTTTTTTATCTCCTCATCAATTGTCGCTGCTGTCGCTACCCATTTCTCAAGGAGAAGCATCAAACACTTTTAAGAAGTTCCAAAATTAATTTTTCTATTTTACTCCATGAAATATCACAAATTCTCAATCGGATGTTCAATCACAAAAGAGATAGCATTTTTAAGTTGTTAGTATTGCACCTTTTTCTTGCTATCATCACCTTTTTTTTTATTTGTGCTCCATAATTTATTTTATCTCCTAAAAGTAAAACAAAAAATAATAAGTACTATCTAACTAAAATTTGAATGTTCATGTGTGTTGAAGTGTTTGTTGTTGGAAATTTATTGGGTATTGTTCTTTGATTATGATGTTAATGCTAATTTTCAAAGATTTTATTGTGAGAAAATTAAATCAATCATTGAAGGATCTTGAAACTTGAAACTCATAACTTGGATTGTTTGAGTTTTTAATTGTTTTGATCCGATCCTGTATGGGTTTGTTTGGAAAGTTGATTGGAGGTTGTAGCTAAAGTTTTAGTCAATTTGGCAAAAATTTTGTAGTAGATTTTAGAAATTTGGGTTGAAATATAGTTGAATCAGAGAAGAAGACAAATTTGTATATACCCAAATAATATACAAATATACCATTTTGGTATACAATTCATTTCAACTATATACCCTATTAGTATAGCTATATACTATCTTGGTATCATGTGCTAGTTGAATCAATATTTGGTTGTATTAGCTGTATTTAATTGGTACAATATTTGATTTTCTTTTAATAATAGTAATATAGTACAATTTCTTGAAATACTTATTATATTAATATGTGGTACACTATTTTTTTATTTTTGTCTTTATTCATGTGTGTTATGTAATAGTAGTATAGTCATATAGTTGCCGGAAATTAACCAGTAAAACGGTATACCATGTTGGTATAGTTATATGCCATATTGGTATCATATGGTAGTTTGAACATTATTTTGGTTGTTTTAGCTGCATTTAAGTGAATTCTATTATGAAATTATTTATATGAACATGATTTGCAGTGCTGGAATTTTTGTGTGCCGATGGACATAGATTATGTGTATTATGTAATATTTTTATAGTTATAGGCAATTATTGGAACGACCCCATACAACTATATACCATGTTAGTATATGGAATGAGCAAGTTGTTTGGCGAATATTTAGCTTGCAATACGAGCATGTGATTTTCTCATACTTTTATTGCGTCCTTTAATGCTTTGGTACAGTAGTATAGTCACAGATAGTTGTAGCAATATTCTAGAGCAATCATATGCTCTATTGGTATTCATATATACTAAATTGGTATCACATAGTACTAGAAGTCTTTTTTGCTACTTATACTTTTATTACATTTTCAATATTTTATAATCATTTTTTTTCTAACTAGTATATATAGATTTGGTTGCTGTAGATTATGTTTTCTTGCTCTATAACTGGTTGTATTACTGCTAATGGTAGAGTGTGTAATGATATTTGTAGGGAAGGAGATCAAGGTTTACATGAGAATCACGTGTTGATTCTTAGAATCTAATTATATAATTTATGGTGGTGAATTAGATCAAGTGACAACTGATATTATTTCAGTTTGATAATTGAATTTGAAAAATAAAAAAGAAAAAAAAAACAAAAGGTATATTGTACTAGTTACATTAAAAAAAGGTGAACAAATATTTATAATATCAGTTATTTTTTCTTATTGTATAAAAAAAAAGAATAATAAAAATAGTGAAAACAGTAAATGAAATTAGATTATGAAGAGAAAAAGAATATAATAAAAAAGAAGTTAAATGAAATTAAAAAAAAATAAAAAATAAAAAGAAAACGAGAAAAAAGAAAAGGAGAAGAGAAAGAAAAAAAGGAAAAAGAAAAAAATCATAGAAATAAAAAAGAATTGGAGAAAAAAGAAAAAATTCCCCACAAAAACTACTATGAGTAGGAAATGTAATTAGTTTGATGGGTAGGAAAATAAATGGATAGACAAGGGTAAATAGTTTTATTTTTGTAGATAACTATATTATTTTCCTTTTTTTTTTTTTTCTGTTTCTCCAAAATTACTTCTGCTTCTCCCAAAATTAATTTTAAAAAAACGCAATTTTGACAAAAAAAAGCTTTTGCCTCTTAAGAAATTTGTCCAAACAGGCTATTAACGTCAGTTAGTGGGAAGTGCAGGAGCAAACGAGCTAGAGAAGTTGATACCAATGAATATAGCTATACCAAATTATACTTAATAGCCATTATAGCTATTCCAATACACACTAACTATTTCAAAATAGGAAACTAATTAGTCATCGAAGATATCCCCTTGTTCTTTTTTTCTCGTTTTAATTACATTAAAAATTGTTTATTAATGTAACCATCCAAGTGACTGAAAGAAAAAAGGCACTACATATCTGTAAACATAATAACTTCAATCACTACCTGTACAGAAATTTCTACACACAAGAGTCACAAAATGTAACTTCATTAAAAGAATTTATAAATTATTAAACATTAAATAGTAGCCTTCTTTTTTCAAAGTTATTTTGAGGCTCAGATCTGTATGACAAGGGCAAAAGAGACGAAGCAACCGCCATGGCTGCAAACCTCAGTTGCACTTTAAAATCAGCCTTCCGGGTCGCCCCGCCAAGATACGGGCCGCTCTATTTGCCCCGACGAACTCTAGACAATCTTAATCATCACAGCCTCTAATAATAATAATAATATCGACCATTGTGAAAACGTTTTCAGGATTCAACGCCGGCTGATAATGAAGAAGAAAAAGAAGCAGAAAGGGCAGCCCAGGGTATGCAAGCATTAGTAGCTGATTTCACGGTTTGAATCCGTGACCTAAAGATCTTTACCATTATTTGGTTGCGGAATCTATGAATGGTGGTTTATTTTTACATTATTGTTTTGTGAAAATGGAAAAAGGAAATCATAGGCAAAAAGAACAGAGAGGGGGCAACCACCATTACAGACTTCCGTCTAGAGTTCGTCAAATATCTCTTTGGTTGCGAAGAGAGAATTTATAGTACCCTAAAGTTTCCTCTTTTTACTCTTATGTCCATGGATTTAGCTGGTATTTACAAATATTGAGGACCGGATGAATTTAGTCTGTAAGGGTAATTTAGTCATTTAGGGGTAAAAATATCATGTTCTTTCCGTAGGGGTCACGGGTTCCAATTATGAAAATAGCCTAATGATATAGGCTAAAACTGGTTACAATAGACTCCGGCCCTTCTCCGAACCCCTAAGCTTAGTGAACACGAATTAGTTATTCCTTCCGTTTCAATTTAAGTATTTTACCTTTCATTTTATTTTGGTATTTGGCTTTACACAATCAAAAGTAACTTGAGGTCCCGTTTCAATTTAAGTATTTTACCTTTCATTTTATTTTGGTATTTGGCTTTACACAATCAAAAGTAACTTGATAGTACCTCAGGAACGATTGAGGCATAGTTGATTGATTGCCTTGAGGATAATTAAATATTTCTATTGCTGAAGTTACTTGAATTGTCAGTAGTTTTATGACTTTATCTCTTTTTTGCTCTTTTTGTTTTAATAATCTTCAAGTTGAACATTACAAAACTTCTCGTTCCAAAATGACGTTGTCGAATCAAGGGAGTCATTTCTATGATAAATTTAATGTGAAATTAAACTTTTTGTAATTATGTCATTTGCACACCAAAGAAGGCAGAGGTTGGGAAAGATTGTGTTTAGTCAATGTAGCATGGCTTTGCATTATAATTTTCATTTGACTTGAGCGACTGAACAAACTTAAAATTGGGAAGCCAAGGCAATTGTGCTAAAATATTTCCCATCTAGTTTGACTACTGGTTATCTGTATTTTTTGTGTGGCTTTGGCTCATTCAGTTTGCTGGAACTGCTTGATGCAAACATGGGCAGAGCTAGCCCAACAGCTACGGGTTCGGTCGAATCCACTAGCTTTGATTCAAATTCTGTATTTGTCTTGAAAAACTTATTAAATATGCACTAATTATTATTTAGAACCCAATAACTTAAAAGGATTAGAATCCTGAATCCACAAGCTTCAAACTCTGGCTCCACTTCTGGATGCAAACTACGATTAATGAACCGGTTCAAAAGTCTTGAGTGAATTAAGTGATGCATGTTAGAACTTCTCAAAAACTTTGTGCTTAACTTGTGTTTGAGCCGCAAGTGTGTTGGAATATTTAGAGAACATGCATTCTTTTCTCTTAAATCGCTGCAATCTGTGTATATATGCACGATCAGAACTATGATAAGGAGAATTAGCTTATAGTACTATGCACCTTTCCTCAGTTTAACAGTCTATTGCAGAAATGCAGGGTAAGGCGAATAATAGCGGGAGCTTATTGCACCGGGCCGAATAATGAAATTTTCGTGCATCTGCTAACTATGGACACGGCTTTTCCATCTCGTCTTTTTCTGGTGGTAACTGGCTTATTCTTAGAGGATAGTTGAAATTTTACTTTTTTCTCTATGGCAAAGAAGGATCGGGAAGAATATAAAGTAGAGACAAACAAGAAAACTTGAGGGGATGGCATTAGCAAACTATGCCTTTTCGAAGATGGAGAAACCGATGAAATGGCATTTTGGAAAGATCTGGTGAAAGTGACAGATGGTGTAAGAAAGACATACCGAGTATGTGCATACATATTTCCTTGTATTTGCAGCAAGGTAAGTACAAAAATTGACATATTTTACCCCTTGACTTTATTGAATGAGCTTTGTTTTATAATCTCAAGGGTGTAAAATGGTGCATTGTTTTAACATTTCTGACGTAGAAGTACACAGTTTAGGTTAAGTAAAGAATTCTTAAATTGTTTAAAGTATAGAGAAACTATAGACAAGAATGAGAAAAAGAAGAAGCAGAGTGAACTATGAACATGCAGAGACTGTTCTGCCCCAGAAAATGCAATTGGCTTTGTGGAGGAACAGAACGTGAGAAATATAGAGGATGAGAAGTGGAAATAACAAACCAGCGCACTAATCTTGAATTATACCTATTTTCAAATGCAAAAGGAAAACTAGAAAATAAATAGGAAAAAGAAAAGGAAAGTGAAGATCAAGAACTTATTGTGAATTCGGTTACACAAACTTGCACAATGTGTTAATTATTTGAACCCAAATGCTGCATTCTCAGTGATACTTTCCAATCAACTAGAAACTTGTGATATTCTTTCAGGTGCATAGGAATAAGGGAATATGTTAAAAATTGTTCTGGTGAAGCGATAACATGAAAATGATTGCTTTTATCGCTTGTGCAATGTGCACTATTAATCTGAGGTCTGTATCTTGATAATATGTTATAGCTTGGAAAAGAAAACAGAAAAAGATATGGAGCCTTTGCTCATATAAATCCTGAAGAGCAAGAAAATTTTCCATTTTCTTTCTCTTTTGAAAATTTCCAGCACCTATGAAATGGATATACATGAACTTACCAGAATGTACAAAAAATGGAATATAAGAAAAGCAGTATACTCAATCCTTTGGAGAGGTGAACTTTTCGGAGAACTGCCAAAAGGATCTGCACTAGGAGATTGCCTTTTCTTTCGTTTATATTTGAAAATCTATTAACTACTTGCTAAAGCCAGAATTGTATGTTGTACACTCCTGACTGATGAATTGTCGCAAGAAGAAGATCGAGAAGAAAATTTGGAAGCTGCTATTGACATACTCATATCTTTCTGTATTTGCCTTTTGGGACATGTTATATTCCTACTGTGTACACAAGTGGTTGGTTGTTCCCCCTTCTGTTTGTGCAATGCACAACTGCAGTTTTTATGATAAGGCCGTCTCTCCTTATCCATGTCTGACATCGACAAGCTTCCATCAAAGACGCACTGTAGCATAATTTCAGCTGCTACAGTCGCCATTTTCTCCTCTCTCCTCTTCCTTGCTATAAAAGGTATCTAATGGTGTTTTAGTAGTGAGGCAATGTGCTTATGCCCGTATCGAAGTTTGATTCTCCTTAAAAACACTTTATATCTGTTTAACTGTTTATATAGAGATAGTAAGCGTTGATTTATGTGCTCAGCTTAGGGAATTTGGTAGAATCAAGGGTGAAAAGGATTCTCTAGAATTCAAAAAGTTCTTGTAACAATGTTCTTGTGCATGTTGTTACCTTATTATCAATGATCACAGGCGTTTCTTCCTATGATTCTTTTTTGTTCAGTCTGCAGTCTTTTCTAATGTCTGCACATACTGGTCTGTTCCATATATGTACTTGTTAGAGGAAAGAGTACTTATATTCTCTTATTGTCTTATGCTTGTGGTTGATAGTTCATTGGTGGATAAATTATATGTTTAATTTAGTTACTGGTGTGTCCAGTGAACTAAGCAGACTAGTTATATGGTTTTTATTTTAACTGCCCATTCTGCGCTGCTAATATTGAAAAAGTTGTACCTTTATGCCTGTTTGTCTTATATCTTTGTCTCTTCCCCTTTTTTTTTTGGTAATTAATCACTTTTATATTAATCACCTGTAAAACTGTACAAACCATAGCATCGCTTACACAACTAGCTATCTCATTACAAAAACTCATCTGCTATATCCTATCCTTCTCTATACATTCATAAGAAAATATAACTATGAACTACATTTTGAATACTAGCAGTAGCTCTAACGGTACATGTGTACGCTATCTCTCGAGCAATACTATTCCAATCACGTGCCCTTTTTTCAAAGATTCTCAAATTTCTCTCAATCCAAATAGCATGAACTATTTCTGCATATACCAGTCTGAATATTCTTGCTTTTGTGGTCTTGCCTTTAGCATGCTGTATACTCCAGCCCATATGCTGCTCCCAGTTCTGCTTCCTTGTATAATCATGCTGCATCCATTGCATAAGCTTCATCCATATGTTCCTAGCAAAATCACACGTGACAAACAAATGATCTCTATTCTCCTCATGGTTGTGACATAAAGAACATTCTGTATCCACTGTCAATCCCCACTTGATCAATCTATCTGTGGTTGGGAGTCTTCCATGTAATAGCATCCACATAGTATACTGTGCTTTTGACCTCGCACAGTTCTGAAATATTAGACATTTCCACGGCACTCGAGTTTGTTGTCCCAGCAACTGAAAGTATATATGTCGAGTAGTAATAGTGGCCTGTTTATTCCTCTGCACCAGATTGTAATCAGCTCTAGCATTGAAGATTTGTCTGAGCATCCAACAGGCTTGCTTGGGAGCTGGCATTTGCATGAATTGTTGCCCTTTGATATAATAAGAATGGATCCATTTAATCCACAACCTATCTTGTTTTGCTTCCACATCCCAGCATATTTTTGCAATAGCTGCTCTATTCCATATATGAATATTCACCAAATTTAGACCACCACAGGATTTAGGAGAGCACATCTTTTCCCAAGATATCAATGCCTTCTTAGTTATGGTATTGGTTGCTGACCATATATAACTTCGACAATATGCATCAATAGTTTTAAGTACCTTGACTGGTAAGGGTAGAATCTGAGCCCAGTATGCTTGTACTCCAAAAATGACACTTTGAACTAGTTGTACTCTTCTTGCATATGATAGTTTCTTAGCTGTCCATGAGGATATTCTTGCTACTATTTTCTGAATGAGTGGCTGCTATTGGATCATTGATATCTTTTTTGTTGACAGGGGAATGCCTAGATATTTGAAAGGCATTTCCCCTTGTCCATACCCTAGATGCAGTAAGATTTTATCTCTTTCATATCTTGGTACCCCTCCAAAATACACTGAACTCTTCCCCATATTTGCTTGCAGTCCTGAAGCTTGAGCAAAGTGTTTGAAGCATCTGTGCATAGCCTTTACTGATGATATGTCTCCTCTTGCAAATAGCAGTAGGTCATCAGCAAAACTTAGGTGTGTAATACCAAGTTTGGCACATTTTGGATGGTATCTGAACTCTTTGTCCTCCTTTAATCCATGAAGACTCCTACTGAGATATTCCATGGCAATGGCAAATAGGAAGGGTGATATGGGATCCCCTTGCCTGAGCCCTTTTTTTGCATCAAAAGGGGTAGTAGTCTCTCCATTGATCAGGATAGTGTAATTGACTATTTTGACACACTCCATGATCCAGCTGATGAATTGAACAGGGAAGCCCAAACTTTCCATTACCTGCTCCAAGTAGATCCACTCCACTGAGTCATAGGCTTTCTGTAAGTCTATCTTAATCATGCATCTATCTGAGATGTGTTTCCTTGTGTAAGCTTTAACCAATTCATGAGCCATGATAATATTATCTGCAATTCTCCTCCCAGGTATAAATCCTGCCTGATTTTCACTAATGATGCTAGCAATAACCTTCTGCATTCTTGCTGCTAGTATTTTGGAGATCATCTTATAGAGTAGAGTACAACAAGCAATAGGTCTAAAGTCTTTCACTGTGACTGGCTTGTCCACCTTTGGAATTAGTGTGAGGGTAGTGCAATTAAGTGCCTTATACAGTCTCCCAGTACTAAAGAATTCCTTAACAGCTTCACAGATCTCCACTTTGATAACAGGCCATGTCTTCTTGAAAAAGCAAGCATTGTAACCATCTACTCCTGGAGCTTTGTCCTCCCCTATATTCTGCAGTCCTTCAAATATTTCTTGATCAGATATTTCTGCAACTAGTTGCCTTCTTTGCTGTTGGGATAGCACAGGCCCTTGCTTCATGATCTCCCTATTTATTGAGGGTAGATTTGTTGCTGCAGTCCCCATCAATGATTTGTAGAATTCAATGATTTCCTGTTTGATCTTATCAGCATCATTCAGCTTCTGACCATCTAGGGCTGTGAGTTCTTTAATCTGCTTCCTTTGATTTCTCTCCTTCAACATAGCAGAGAAGTATTTGGAGTTAGAATCCCCAAGCTTAATCCATCTTGCTCTAGACTTTTGCTTTAGGACACTTTCCTCTATAAGAGACCATTTTTCCAGCTGATGAAGGGCATTTTTCTCTTGCTCCAGCAGGCCATCAGTATAGTTAGTGATAATCCTCTCTTGTATCTCTTGTAGTTCTCCACGAGCCCTATCAATCTTGTAAGCAATAGATCTAAACTCCTCATTATTTAAGGTTTTAAGTCTAGCTTTCAAGGTTTTCAATTTCAACCATATATTCTGCATTCTCCACTTTGTCACATTCTGCTCCCATACTTCTTGCACTATTTGTACAAACCTGCTATGATCTGCCCAAACATTTAGAAATCTGAATGGAATTTTGCCTGGCCTTGAATTCATGAATATTGAAAGGAGCATAGGTGAATGATCAGATATTTGAGGCAAATCATATTCATTTTGAACCTGTCCCCATTGCATCATCCACTCAAAATTTCCAAACATCCTATCAATTCTGCTTCTGATTCTGTCAGTGCCATCTTGTTTGTTCGACCAAGTGTAGTAATCACCCTTCCATAGCAATTCACTCAACTGCAGAGTTTGAATGCAGTTAGCAAAATCTTGAGTTTCAGCATATGTTATAGGATTGCCCATTAGTCTATCTTGGGAATATAGAACTGCATTGAAATCTCCTCCAATTAACCAAGGAGTGGTTATGTTTGCAGCCATTTTATGAACCTCTGCCCATAGTGCCTTCCTTTGCTCAATTGTGTTATGTCCATAGACTACTGTTATTAGGCAGTCTATCTTTCCTACATTATCTGTAATTTGACAATGCACATATTGATCCCCAGCTTTGAGTAACTTCACACTATACCATCTTGGATCCCATAATACCCACACCCTACCATTTTGAGCATATTGGTAGTTATTTATCCCTTCCCAATCAGGTGCAATAGCTTTAGTAACTCTCTTGAAATTGTGTTCTTTCACTCTGGTTTCCATTAGGCCAGCTATCTTGACATTTTTGCTTTTGATATAGTTAGCCAATTCCTTCTGTTTATACCTCTTATTGACTCCCCTCACATTCCAGAATAGCCAATTAGTTAGCATGTTAGGTGTCCTCCTCCCCTGTCAAGGGGTAATTGTTGCACATCCCCAGTTCCATATGGTAGCACCGCAAATGGATTTCTCAGTTTTACAGTAGACAATAGTGGAAAGTTTGTGAAGTTAAACTCAGGACTGCACTCCACTTGTTTCCCTCGATTGTGGTTACTCAGTATAACTTTACTTAGGCTACTTGGTAGTGCTGTCTCATATTGTCCTTGGCTACTTTCAGGCCTGGACTTTGCTGAGATGATTGCCTTCTGTTGAACCTCTGTTGCCTGTTGTTGCATCTGTTGCTCAACTGGTATGGATTGTACAGATTGAGTATCATTTTGCTGCACCTTTCCTTTAATTCTCCATTCCATAGTCACTTTCTTAGTCTCCCTTGCTTTGCCTTTTTGATTAATCTGCTGCTTACCCTCCTGCTTAGTACCTGTACCATGAGGAGCACATGAGTGGCCAACCTTTTGACAGTGCTCACAGAATTTAGGCTTCCACTCATAGTAGACATCTTGCAAGAATTGTTTCCCCTTTGGATCTCTAACCCAGATTTCTTCCTTCAAAGGTCTAGTCACATTAACCTCTATCAACATTCTAGCATATGAGATCCTGGTTTTCTTAGTTGTGCATTCATCAGCAAAAATAGGGGTTCCAACTGCACTTGCTATTCTACTCAATGAGTTAACTCCCCAGCAATTCAATGGTAATTTTGGAAAATTAACCCATAGGGGAATTTCAGTGGGAAATTCCTCTTTAAAATCAAACTCTGCAGTCCAGGGCTTCAAAATTATAGGCCTATTGTTAATTGTATACGGTCCAGAATAGTAAATCTCTTTCATATCAGCTTCAGAGTGAAATCTGATGATGTAATAACCTTCCTCATGAAGAAATACATCTGGTTCCCTCACACTTGCCCAATTAACATTTATATATCTCTTCATAGTGTTGTATCCTGGGGTATCTCCTAGACTGTATACAATTAAGGCACATTTCCACTTCTCAGTTTCAGATTCAACCTCTTCCTTATCCAATTGCACAATTACTTGACCATTGACAATTTCCGGTGGAATATACGAGAGAGACATACCATTTGCTGCAAATCTGTTCTTCTAGAATAGATTAGACCATGTTTTAGGGCCTACATCTTTTGTCACTAAGGTTGGTTTCATCACTCCTTGTTCTTCCTCCGCAATTGTTACTGTTGCATTAGCTACTGTAGCATGCAGACCCTGATCCTTCGTTTTTTCCTCCAATTGCACTTTTGACGCAGAAGCTGGAGGTGTTGTGAGATCTAGTTTCTTCGAAACTCCTGAGCTAGACGCACCCCCAGTGTTCCTCCATTGAGCTCTAGTGTCCGAGTTAAGTTCTAGGTCTGGCTTTCGCTGATCAGTCTCCTTTTCTGTTGGTTTGCTATGTGTGGTAGTTGGTCTTTCTGAGCTGGTAATGACAATATTTTTGGGTCTTCCTCGCCCTCTCCCCCTCCCTCTCGCCATGGATGACCAGGTTCAGCTCACGTTATTCTAGAGAGAGGATTTTTGTCTCTTCCCCTTTTTATCACTCCATATCTCAATATTTTAAAGTTCTTGTGTAAACCAAAGCAGCCATAACATAGTAAATGGTATTGTTGTCACCTTTGAATATTATATTGTGATGGAAACTATAATTTAAGGAATCCCTTTTTGTTTTCTCTTTGGCAATACAGACTGACCTGTAATCCGGAGTGACTTGTATTCCAATGCTAAAGCTGCCCAAGTTTTGTATTCGTTCCAAAAACACATGCTGTAGAATCAAGGGGTTCATTTCTATGACAAATTTTAGCATGAAACTTCTTGGTAATTTTGTCCGTAGTAGACTCTTTGTCCATTTAGCTTCATTCCATGGTCAGCGGAATATTGATTAAACTGATCTCGTCCCACACGGTCAAATTTGTTTTAGCTCACAATTTGTTCTCGTTAATTCCAATGGGAGAATTTACAGAGCAAAACAAGATAAGGATCAGGAGCGATTCGATTTAGTCCACTTTTAAATTTGGTAAATGAATGAGGTAGCATAGTTTTGCATTATAGTTCTTATTTGACTTCATAACTTTATTTGATGTGAGCATTGGAACAAACTCAACATTGCAAAACCTGACCAAACGTGTGTTGCTTCTATAATTTTACTACTTGTTGACTAATTAATAATCAAATATCCATCTAGTTTACTCCTGGTTATCTGTATTTTCTGTGTGATTGTGTTGGCTCACCCTACTTTGCTGGTTCTTTGAAAAGCTGTTAATTTGGTTCAGAATTTGGTTACTGAACATGTTCTATGGGTAGTTCAATTAATTAAGTGATATTGCATGTTAAATCTTCTCAAGAATATTGTGCTTAACTCTTTTCGGGGCCACAACTGTGTTAGAAGAATATATAGAGAACATGCATTGTTTTCTCTTAAATCGCCTGCAATCTGTGGTATGCACGATCACTAGTATTTTAAGGCGTATATTGCAGCTAAATACTATTCTCCTTTTCTCAGTTTGATGTTCCTGAATGATAAGATTTTCTTGCATCTGCTAAATATGGATGTGTCTTTTCCATCTCCGTTTTTTTCTGGTAGTAACTCGCATACTGTTTTTTGATAAGGTAAATAATTTTATTCACAATGGGAAAATTTCCGCATACAAGCAGTACTATACGAGAAGGTAGAGAATCTATGCTATTCTCTACAAACGACATCCAATCTTCTATACCGACTGGAACCTCATGGGTGCACCAGAAAGAAACTAGGAGTAAAACGGCTATTCTTCAAATGTACATAGCCGTTCTCCATCCCATCAAAACACTATTTCTTTCCTACTACAGGATGCACGCAATTGCTAGTGGAGCAATGTCTTGGGCTCTTCAACTTCTCTTCTTTCTTCTTAATTTCCACTTGGAGAGTGCCTCATTTACCGTGCTCAGCATCGCCTATTTCATCCTGAACCATCTCACATTCTTACAGGACAAGTGAGTCGCCACCGGGCAATGTAGGAGGAGGTGGTTCGCATCTTCACCTGAACATTTGCATATGAAGCACCAGTTGACTTATGTAAATTGTAATCCGTCTTTTCCGCAAAACATCAGCTGTCAATATACTTTTCCCTCGCTGTTGGACTTTTTGCATAAGTTGAATTCTTTGTTAAGTTCATCTCTTGAAACTGTTCTTTGTAGTTATACAGTGCATGAATCCTCATGTTCCACAGTTCCAACTCCTCTGCACATCTTCATTTTTATTATTGTTTTACCTTTTTCTAGATTAGCACGCTCACAAGCACAAAAATTACATTTTTCTCAATGTCAAGAAGGATCAGAAGAATAAAAACATAGAGATAAACAAGAAAGCTTGAGGGGATGACATTAGCAACTAACGCTTTTCTGAAGATGGAGAAACCGATGAGATGAAATTTTGGACAAATCTGGTGAAAGTGACAGATGGAATAAAAAGGTAAAGTATGTGCATACATATTTCCTTGTATTTGCAAAGCAAGGTAAGTACAGAAATATACATAAAAGTAGGCCATTCTGACATTATTCTCTTTGACTTTGTTGAATGAGCTTAGTTTTATATTCTCAAGGGTGTAAAATGGAGTATTCTTTCCACATTTTTAGTCGTAAGGGGAACCTGTTTAGGTTGAGTAATGAATTCTTAAATTGTTTAAACGTTAGAGAAACTAATGGAAAACAACGAGCAAAAGAAGAAGCAGAACGCACTATAAAGATGCAGGAAATGTTCTCCTCAGAATGTGAGAGACTATGAGGATGAGAAGTGGACTTGTGGACTTGTGATATACTTTAGCACGACATGAGGGGTAAAATGTTGAAAGTTGTTTTGGTAAAGGGATAACATAAAAATGCAGATCATACTTCTATCACTAGGACTATGTAGCTTGCGAGTTCTAATGAATAGATTTTATTTTGTGCTCTATGAAACTGATTAGTTTTATTGGGGAAGGTTATAATTTGTGCAATGTCTGTTATCATTCTGAGGTTTGTGCTTTTGTAGTATGTTTAAGCCTGGAAAGAATGTAGAAAAATGCATGGAGCATTTGCTCATATAAATCCTGAAGAGGAAAGACTGTTGCATTTTCCTTTTCTTTTGGAAGTTTCCAGCAAGTAATAAGAGGATACTGAGATATGGCCGTCTCTCAATATCCATGTCTAACATTGCCAAGCTTCCATCAATGACACACTGAGGCATAATTTCAGCTGCTACACTCGCCATTTTCTTCTTCTCTCGATCTTCCCTGATATAAAAGGTACGTATCTAAATGTGTTTGGGTAGTGAGGCAATATGGTTCTATGTATCAGAGGTCCAATGAAGTTTGACTGTTCTTAAAATTATGTATTCTTTGTTTAAGGGTTTATATAGAGTTAACAAGCATCAATTTATGTGCTCATCTTTGGTTCTTGGGTAGAATCAAGAGTAAAAAGTTGGTTGTTTCTGCTTCTATAGAATTCAAGAATTTCTAGTAACAGTGTTTTTGTGCATCTTGTTATCTTATTATTGATGAAACATGCGTTTTTTCCTGTGATTCTTTTGTCCTGGTAGCAATCTTGGGCATATCTTTGTACTTGCTTGTCTATTCTATATATGTACTTGTGTGTGTTTTTATTGAAGAAACTCAAAAGTACATGTGTTATTTTATTTTATTATGCTGATGGTTAGCATTGCCCCTATAGTTCTCATGAGAATTTAGTGAGATTCTTTTTGCTATTGTAATTGTCTAGTGACTTCCTCAAAATAAGTGTTCTCTCCTAGGAATTCTCTTCCCTTGACTCTGGGACCAGCTTCTTTCACACACACACGCACACACAAAAAAAAAACATGCGCATCGATAGAAAGACCGAGTATTTTAATAGCATACTTAATTCTGGGTTTGTACTTTGTACTTTGTACATAGTGTGATAGTGGTATCAGGAGAAGTTTCATGATATGCTTTTGTTCTTGATACTTGGATGTGTCAGTTACAAAAAAGCAAAAAAAAAAATAATCTTACATATAATTGGATATGTCAAGGTTATATAAATTACAGTCTAATTGAAGCCTGATACGAATATATATAGACAGTAATTTATAAATGAGTGTTTCATGAGCAACGTGTACCAAAAATACCCCAACAAAATATCGCATATTGCTTCTCTTGCCCTCGGAATTCCCTTCTACACATCTTGTGGAGATTCATTTCTTCAAAATAATGTAATATATGTCAACTCCTTACTGCAATCATATTGTTAAATAGATTGATGCAATGTCATTGGATGAAATGGATTATAACTTTCTGTCATATAATCGGCCTGAAAAATGACTGAGTTTGGGTACAATAATTGTAAGTCTGTGGTAACTCATACATAGTGTCATTTATTTTATCAATGTGGTAATTATGTCTGATCTATCCATTATATTCGTGCAAAATCCATCGTGGCGAAAATAACCTTGATAGTATTAATACCATACATTAATTTGGTCTTTTCTTTAAGTTTTCGCACACAATTGTATTTGGTTTAGCTCACTATTTTTTCTCCTTAATATTGATGGGAGAATTTACACAGCAGAGAAGACAAGTCTCGGAAATATTGCATTTAGTTCATTATGTGCCACTTTTCAGGTTGGTAAATGAACAAGGTAGCATGGATTTTGCATTATAATTCTTATTTGACTTGAGAAATAGAACAAACTCAACGTTGCTAAGCCTAAGCAATTATCTGTTGCCTCTTTTATTATATGGTAACTAATTAAGTAATATTAAAATTCCACCTAGTTTGACTACTGGTTATCTGTATTTTCTGTGTTACTCTGTTGGCTCATTCACTTTGCTGGAACTGCTTCATGCAGAGTACGATTAATGAACTGGTTCAAAAGTAGAAAGGGCAGCCCGGTGCACTAAGTTTCCGCTATGAGTTGGATCCGGGGAAGGGCCGGACCACAAAGGTCTATTGTACGCAGCCTTACCCTGTATTTCTACAAGAGACTGTTTTCACGGCTTGAATCCGTAACCTACTGGTCACATGGTAGCAACTTTACCAGTTACGCCACAGCTCCACTTCGAACTGGTTCAAAAGTCGTTCGGTGGATTAAGTGATGATTTTAGAACTTGTCGAGGACTTTCTGCTCAACTTAATTTCCGGGCAATAAGTGTGTTGGAATATAATATATAGAGAACATGTATTCTTCTCTCTTAAATCGCCTGCAATCTGTGGTATGAACGACCAGAATCGTGTAAATGAGAATGTTGCAACTTGCAACTAGTACTATGCACCTTTTTCTGAGTTTTATGTTCCTGAATGATAACATTTTCGTACATCTGCTAAATATGGACGTGGCTTTTCCATCTCAACATTTTTCTGGCAGTAACTCGCGTATTTTTTAAAGACAGAAGAAAATACGTTATAAAGCCTACTAGACTTTTTGAATTGCAATGATAAATTGACTTCTGTGTTAAGAACTCTTGAAACTTTCTTAAGAATTGTATACAATAAGAATCATGATGTTACAGGTTGTTCCGCTTATTTTCACTTTTATTACTAGACATAATGTAACGACCCAACCGGTCGTTTTGAGCTTTTTCACTTTGATCGCCAGTTCTCGGGCATGACTTGCTCCGTACGATGTTTTATGACTGATATAGATTGTTGGTTTTGGTTTTCAGGAAAATCAGGGATGAATTTGAAAGAAACAGTTCAGTTGAAAGCTTCGAATTTGAAAGGTTTGACCAAGAATTGACTTATTCGTATATGATCTCGGATCGGAGTTTTTATGATTTGGTTAGCTTCGTTAGATGATTTGTGACTTAGAAGTGTGATCGGAATTGATTTTGGAGGTCCGGTGTAGAATTAGGATTGAATTGGCGAAGTTAGAATTTTGGCGAATTCCGGTTGATAGGTGAGATTTTGATCCGAGGGTCGGAATGGAATTCCGAGAGTTGCTATAGCTTCGTTAGGTGATTGTGGATGTGTGTGCAAAATTTCAGGCTATTCGGAGGTGATTTGGTTGGGTTTTTGATCGAATGCGTGTTTCGAAAATTTTTGATGAAACTTAGGCTTGAATTCGATGTAATTTGATAATTTTGGTGTTAGTTGAGGTGTTTGGATGATTGGAGCAAGTTTGAATAATGTTTTAAGATGTGTTGATACTTTTGGTTGAGGTCCCGGGGGCCTCGGGGTGATTTCGGATGGCCATCGGGATGAATTTGGACTTGCAGCATTGCTGATAATTGCTGGTATCTGGTATTTCCGCATCTGCGGAAAGGGGGCCGAAGATGCGGTTCCGCAAATGCGGTAGGAAAGGCGCAGGTGCGGAAATGGGACCATGGAAGGGCTTCCGCAGAAGCGAATGGAGGCCCGCATATGCGGCGCCCGCAGAAGCGGGTAGGGACCGGCAGAAGCGGTCCTGGGCGCCAATAGAGTATATCCGCAGAAGGCGAAAGGAAATGCCGCAGAGCGGCGCACCGCAGAAGCGGTAACGATGCCGCAGAAGCGGAAGTAACTGGGCAGAGGTATTTAATTTCTTCTTCGCGAATTTTTGAAAGAGATAGACATTTCACTTCGGACTTGGAGCATTGTGGGCGATTTTGAAGAGGGATTTCAAGGGGTTTTGATTAGGTATGGATTCTTGGACTTAAACATGATTTTATGGTGTAAATACATGGATTAGAGCTGGAAAATTAAGGAAATCAAGGGTTAAAAATGGAGGTTAGGGCTTGAACTCAAGAGAGTTAAGAATGGGGATTTGAGGGTCAATTGGACCCCGATTCTGGTAATTTTGATATGTATAGACTCGTGGCGAGATAAGGAATCCGATGATGTTAATTTTTTGATTTTTTGAGAAGTGGGCCCGGGGCTCGGGTATTGGTAATTTCGCGATTTGTGCCTGTTATTGTTTGTTTTCGCTTGGGCTTTGTTCCCTTATCATATTGTGACGTATTCGCTCTGGGTTTGGATAGATTTGACGCGCGTGGAGACCGATTTGAAGGGCAAGGGCATCGCGAGTTAGAGATTTCGCCGGTTCGAGGTAAGTAATGATTGTAAATACTGTCCTGAGGGTTTGAAACCTCGGATTACACATCGTTGTGTTACTTTGAGGTCACTTGCACGCTGGATGATGAGCGTGGGGTAGAGCACCGCTGGGGATTGTGATCTAGTCCATCCCGAAAGAGTACTTTAATGCGCATTTGATAGTTAACTGTCTGATATTATTGTGTTTTGGGCTGTATGCCATGTTTGGGGCCTTGTGCCGACCTGTTGAGACCCTTAGGGGCATTTTTACTATTTTTCCTCACTATAGGTGTTGATAGCATATCCTCAGTCATATTTTATCGGCTTATTGTTTAAAAATCTGGCTTTATCACCATTTTTCTTAAAAATGTAAAAGACTATTGGGTTAAGTTCCCTGTGTTACTAATGGTCCGAGTGATCGTGAGTTGATGACTGAGATAGACCGAGGGTCTAATTGTGAAGTTGATGACTGAGATAGACTGAGAGTCTGAGGGTGAGGCTAATGACTGAGATAGGTCGAGGGCCTGGCTGTGAGGATTATATATACATGGATCGCTGCACGCCGCAACAAGTTTTATATATATATATATATATATGGATCAGGCTACACGCCACAGCAGTATATTTATATGGATCGGGCTGCACGCCGCAGCAGTATATTTATAAGGATCGGGCTGCACGCCGCAGCAGTATACTTATATGTTATATGGATCGGGCTGCACGCCGCAGCAATATTGCGCTTGGGCCGTAAGGGGCCCCTCCCGGAGTCTGCACACCCCCAGTGAGCGCCGTCGACGATATATGGATCGGGCTGCACGCCGCAGCGGTTATTATATATATATGGATCGGGATGCACGCCGCAACGGTTACTATATGATACCTATTGAGCGTAAGTGCTGAGTGTGAGCACTGATTGGTAAGAGTTGAGTCACGAGTGGCAGAGAGGCTAGCCCGAGGGGCGATAGATATAGACATGCATATGAGTGATGTTTGCCTGAGAGGCCTGTTTATGAACTTATTGATTTCCCTTCTCTTTAAAGTGAGTTTCTATCGAATATGTTGATAGATTAACCGTTTTCACTCATCTTTACATTGAGCCTCTGTCGGAAGCTGAGCAAATGCTTTAAAACAACTTTTATTTAAACTGGGGTTTATGAGATGTTCAGAAATTAATCACTGATTTGGCATTTGGTTATTTCCACCGAGATTTTCAAGTTATGAATTATTTATGATTATTGTTTTTGTCCGAGGGCTGTTTACGACTATGCTTGCCCGAGGGCCGATTATTGCTTTAATCTCTATAATAATTTTTAAATGGTATTGAACCCCTACTGAAACTGCTGGAAGCATTTCAAAAATGATTTTCACTAAAAGCTGGATTTTAAAAAGGAAAGGTTGACTCGTATTATGATTTGAAAGCCTGTTGTGATTATTGAGCCTAACGCGAATGTGGATTCATTGTTTCCTACTGCTCAACCTTTATTTACTCTTATTACTTACTGGGTTGGAGTACTCACGTTACTCCCTACACCTCGTGTGCAGATGCATGTATTTCTTCACCCGGTAGCAGGTTTTGGCTGATTGGAGGCAGAGCTATAGGGGTTTAGCGAGGTGACTGCCAGCGTTTGCAGCGCCGCTTCTCTCTTTCTGTTGTTCATTATTCCTGTTCAGTGTATTTTTAGGCCTTGTAGTTGTATTTACACTCTTATAGATGCTCGTGACTTGTGACACCCCGATTAGGGCTGTGTTAGATTGTACCTCCGCTAATTAATATTAGTAAATCATATTTAGACTGCTTATTCATGTTTAACTAATTTTGAAAGGGCGATATGGGTTGGTTGGCTGGCCTTGTCTTCACGAGAGGCGCCATCACGACCGGATCTGGGTTTGGGTCGTGACAAGTTGGTATCAGAGCCTAGGTTACTAGGTCTCACGAGTCATGAGCAGGTTTAGTAGAGTCTCGCGGATCGGTACGGAGACGTCTATATTTATCCTCGAGAGGCTGCAGAACCTTTTGGAAAACTTCACTTTTTTGAATACTTATCCTGCGTCCTTGATTCAGCTTGAAAAGAAACTCTTGAAATTCCTTCCACGCATTTGTATGCGCGCATGAACGCTCAGTATCAGATGTGCCTTATGGCTTGCGATTTCCCCGATCGAGGGGCGAGATGTGATCTATGTGAGTTTGATGTTGGGCCAGTCTGGAGGACTTGAGGCCGGATCTTTGCCTATGGCTTGAGCACTGAGGTGCTGATTGTGTGAGTAAGTGTTTTGAACGTATATGTTCGGCAGTGTCCCTATTAGTGGAAGTGGCGGTTGAATGGCCATGTGATGAATATGTTAGTACTGCAAGATGTATCTATGTAACTTGGAAGCGACGAGGAAGGTCTACTGGATGATAGATGAACTATTAGGTGTTTGATTTTCCATTGTAATTGGATGTGTGGCCCCGAGTGATGAGCGCGTGAAGGATCTTTTCATGTCTCTTAGATGGGAGTGAAGTAAATTTCATGTTGCGGTATGAGTTCAGACTCAGGAAGACTAAGTGGCTGTGTAACGTGTATGATGATGAAAGGTATACGGAAATGTTATATTAAGGCGAAGCAGGTGGGTTATCTCCTGCGGAGTGTTCCGAAGTAGTGTGATCCTTATGTGTATGTTAGAAGACCTCATGTGTAATGGAAGGATACGTGTTGAAATTTGAAATTTAGGATTTGCTTAAGAGAGTGGGCTTAACTGTTGCGGGAATGAATGCGAGATTTGTAGAAGATTTACAGAACTAGATGGTCAGTGTTTTCACAACTTCTAAATGATTTGAGTTTAATCTCACTATGGTATTGCGGCATCAATAGAGTAAAAGTGTTATGAGTTATTGAGCATATCTTGATCTATGACTTCGAGCCAAGTGGGGGAGTCTGCTGTGAGTAATTGATTGCACGGTTAAGTGCTATGATGGTTCCAGTTTGGGGCATGCGAGTGAATTAGCTATGGCTAGAGTAAAGGAAGAGTTTGACGAAGGTTATATTATGCTTCATAGGGTAAGGAAATCACAGGATGTCTTAAGTTGTTGTTGGTAAAGACTGCTCAGTGCATAGAGCAGTAAGTTGCTTGGGTGTATTAGGATGAGGATTTCATTCTTGCGGTATTGGAGTGCCAATGAGGCACGGGTGGTTCTATTCGTTAGGTCAGGTAAGTTGCAGTTTGAATAAAGAGTGAACGGCTTTCGAGAATGGTTCTAATGTGTTCGAGATTCTACAGGAACAATCGGGTGTCTTAAGGTTGTGTATGTGGTTAGAGACTGTGTTTTCATTGGAAGAGGTCAAGACTTGTGGTATTTTTATGTTAATTATGGGATTCTATGTATCAGTATTAGGAAAGTAAAGGTAACGGATTTAGATTCGCATGAAGTTCTTCAGAGTAAAGTATTCTGGAATGTGGTGTTTCTGGGGATATTTGAGAGAGTATTCAGTGGCTCATGGGTCTTAGACAGCGTGGTCTTGTGCTTGGGTCTCGGGTAGTGAGCCTGGGATTGAGAGATTGTGGTACTACAGCAAGAGGAAGCATCAGGTTGAAAATGAATCGGAAGGAAATTCAGATAGATGGAATAGTTTGATAGTAGACCGAATCGGTATGGTAAGGGTATGATCAATTCTTTGTATGTGTTCGAGGTAATGGGTTCTTGCAGGTATTTGGCAACAATGCTCATGGGTTTTGATGGCTTGCTCAGCTTGGTCTAGTTAGAAGGATTCAGTCTTGGCAGTTTAATTTGTGCAAACGGAATTGGGAGAGCTCTTGTTGATTTCTACCGTAGCTGGAGCGGTGCATTTTCTATGAATAGGAGAGGTATGGGATGTATAATGACTTTTCTTCTAGATGGGATCAATGGAAGTTCTTGACTAGTTGAGTGCGTAGATGTCTGTGGCTCGGAAGGGAGATAAAAGTTTTCCTGTCATCCTTGGATGGTATGGTATATGCGGTATGTTGTGGAGGATCGAGATTTGCGTGTATGAGGTTTAAGTTCAGTTCTGAGAGGAAATTCATAACACTCTTAGGCAGCGGGTAGCCTCAGATGATTAAGGAAATGGCATTGTTATTTGGAAGTGACTTGACAAGTTGAGGTTTCAGAAAAAGGGTAATGTGATTAAGTGGATAGCATTTCGGTAGTATTGCGGCATTTTTTCATGTTGGATCGACTGGTGATATTCGGGTTTTCTTGGTGGCACAGAGAAATTTTAGAGTATTTAACGTGGAATGATTGGGTATTATAGGTGTGACATATATTTCGGACGGCGAAATTGGGATAGGATATGGTGATTCATGTGCCGTATGGGCGTGGGGGCGGAAGTACTCATATTCAGGCTGTGTTGTGATGGTAGATCGTGTGTATCAGCACTGGTTAGTGACTACCGAGATTTGGATACCCGAGTGTTCTATCTTGAGTAGGCTTGGTTGGCTCCGAATGGCATGGTTGAGGGAGGTATTGATTCGACCGATGTTGAGCTTATCAGTGATCTGAGGAGATCTATGAGTTACCTTTCTGTGTTGCGAGATGCTAGGATTTGTTGGTTAGGGGCACATATGGTGCGGTTCCATTGGAGTTTCATGGTGGGAGTCGAGCCGGAAGAGTAATTAGGAGTTCTCGGGAATGACGTACCGGTTATGTTCTATCGGGTTTGCGTGGTGTATGTTATTTTTTTCACTGTGGGTGTAATGAATTGCTTTGGTTCCGGTCATCAGTTGAGCATGGTGGTGGATTTCGAGCATAGTGACTTGAGGTGTTTCATGTGTAACAGTGTTTGGATAGGATCGCGCATTGTAGCGAGGCTACGTGGAGATATGTCCTTTCGGGGTAGATTCATGTATTCTATTTCTATGATGCGAGACGGGGTCTCAGCTTGGTGTACTGATGGTACTGATGAGCTTGAGGTACAGCTCTTTCGTTTGGGTCATTTTCATGAGTTGAGTATATTCAGACCGTTTCTTATTGGAGCGCTAATTATGCAAGTTGTGGCTTAGGCCTGCATGATGTATCATGTCACCAGAGTGGTGTGTTGGATTCAAGGTGATCGTTGGGGTCATTAATGAATACGAACGGGTTTGATTTCAGCTTGTTGGAAGGATAAACTCGAGGTCCGGTTCGGAAATCTGCTGTAGTATTAGCCAAAGGGAGGTGACTTCATGAATGGTTGACCTGAGAGATGGCTACGGTTTATTGCATGTTTCATTTATCATTAGCAGTATATAGAAGTGTTGGAATAAGACCTTAGTTGATAAGAGGTTTTCTACCGGTACTCGGGTGTTTTGTATAGCTGCTGTGAATAGAAGTTATCATTTTGAGTGTTTGAGTTATGTGGTATATCATATGATTGCACTTGAGGTTGCAGGTATGGGGTATTGCAGCTGGTTCGGACTTATTCTGAATATAGATGTGAGGTTCAGATCTTGTGTACGATTTCGGAAAGTGAAATGTGGTTCTATAATTTATGGGCTAGACTGGATTGTGTGATTTTTGTTAAAATGTGTTATCGGACCTGTATGAGATAGGGTGACGTTGGATCACCCTCGGGTATATGCTTGGTAAGGTTATTCAGCTATTGGTTGGCTTCTAGAACAACTCTGGGAACGTTCGAGGATGAACGTGTGTTTAAGTGGGGGAGGATGTAACAACCCAACCGGTCGTTTTGAGCTTTTGCACTTTGATCGTCAGTTCTCGGGCATACTTGCTCCGTACGATGTTTTATGACTGATATAGATTGTTGGTTTTGGTTTTCAGGAAAATCAGGGATGAATTTGAAAGAAACAGTTCAGTTGAAAGCTTCGAATTCGAAAGGTTTGACCAAGAGTTGACTTATTCGTATATGATCTCGGATCGGAGTTTTTATGATTTGGTTAGCTTCGTTTGATGATTTATGACTTAGGAGTGTGATCGGAATTGATTTTGGAGGTCCGGTGTAGAATTAGGATTGAATTGGCGAAGTTAGAATTTTGGCGAATTCCGGTTGATAGGTGAGATTTTGATCCGAGGGTCGGAATGGAATTCCGAGAGTTGCTATAGCTTCGTTAGGTGATTGTGGATGTGTGTGCAAAATTTCAGGCTATTCGGAGGTGATTTGGTTGGGTTTTTGATCGAATGCGTGTTTCGGAAGTTTTTGAAGAAACTTAGGCTTGAATTCGATGTAATTTGATAATTTTGGTGTTAGTTGAGGTGTTTTGATGATTGGAGCAAGTTTGAATAATGTTTTAAGATGTGTTGATACTTTTGGTTGAGGTCCCGGGGACCTCGGGGTGATTTCGGATGGCCATCGGGATGAATTTGGACTTGTAGCATTGCTAATAATGGCTGGTATCTGGTATTTCCGCATCTGCGGAAAGGGGGCCGCAGATGCGGTCCAGCAGATGCGGTAGGAAAGGCGCAGGTGCGGAAATGGGACCATGGAAGGGCTTCCGCAGAAGGGATGGAGGCCCGCATATGCGGCGCCCGCAGAAGCGGGTAGGGACCGCAGAAGCGGTCCTGGGCGCAATAAAGTATATCCGCAGAGCGAAAGAAATGCCGCAGGAGCGGCGACCGCAGAAGCGGTAAAGATGCCGCAGAAGCGGAAGTGACTGGGCAGAGGTACTTAATTTCTTCTTCGCGAATTTTTGAAAGAGATAGACATTTCACTTCGGACTTGGAGTATTGTGGGCGATTTTGAAGAGGGATTTCAAGGGGTTTTGATCAGGTGTGGATTCTTGGACTTAAAACATGATTTTATGGTGTAAATACATGGATTGGAGCTGGAAAATTAAGGAAATCAAGGGTTAAAAAATGGAGGTTAGGGCTTGAACTCAAGAGAGTTAAGAATGAGGATTTGAGGGGTCAATTGGACCCCGATTCTGGTAATTTTGATATGTATAGACTCGTGGCGAGATAAGAAATCTGATGATGTTAATTTTCTGATTTTTCGAGAAGTGGGCCCGGGGCTCGGGTTTTGATAATTTCGGGATTTGTGCCCGTTATTGTTTGTTTTTGCTTGGGCTTTGTTCCCTTATCAAATTGTGACGTATTCGCTCTGATTTTGGATAGATTCGACGCGCGTGGAGACCGATTTGAAGGGCAAGGGCGCCGCGAGCTAGAGATTTCGCCGGTTCGAGGTAAGTAATGATTGTAAATACTGTCCTGAGGGTTTGAAACCCCGGATTACACATCGTTGTGTTACTTTAAGGTGACTTGCACGCTAGATGACGAGCGTGGGGTAGAGCACCGTTGGGGATTGTGACCTAGTTCGTCCCGAAAGAGTACTTTAATGCGCATTTGATAGTTAACTGTCTGATATTATTGTGTTTTCGGCTGTATGCCATGTTTGGGGCCTTGTGCCGACCTGTTGAGACCCTTAGGGGCATTTTTACTATTTTTCCTCACTATAATGTTGATAGCATATCCTCAGTCATGTTTTATCGGCTTATTGTTTAAAAATCTGGCTTTATCACCATATTTCTTAAAAATGTAAAAGTCTGTTTGGGTTAAGTTCCCTGTTTTACTAATGGTCCGAGTGATCGTGAGTTGATGACTGAGATAGACCGAGGGTCTAATTGTGAAGTTGATGACTGAGATAGACTGAGAGTCTGATGGTGAGGCTAATGACTGAGAGAGGTCGAGGGCCTGGCTGTGAGGATTATATATACCCGGATCGGGCTGCACGCCGCAGCAAGTTATATATATATATATATATAGACCGGGCTGCACGCCGCAGCAGTATATTTATAAGGATCGGGCTGCACGCCGCAACAGTATACTTATATGGATCGGGCTGCACGCCGCAGCAATATTGCGCTTGGGCCGTAAGGGACCCTTCCCGGAGTCTGCACACCCCCAGTGAGCGCCGTCGACGATATATGGATCGGGCTGCACGCCGCAGCGGTTATTATATATATATGGATCGGGCGGTTACTATATGGTACCTATTGAGCGTGAGCACTGATTGGTAAGAGTTAAGTCACGAGTGGCAGAGAGGCTAGCCCGAGGGGCGATAGATATAGACATGCATATGAGTGATGTTTGCCTGAGAGGCCTGTTTATGAACTTATTGATTTCCCTTCTCTTTAAAGTGAGTTTCTATCGAATATGTTGATTGATTGACTGTTTTCACTCATCTTTACATTGAGCCTCTGTCGGAAGCTGAGCAAATGTTTTACAACAACTTTTATTTAAACTGGGGTTTATGAGATGTTCAGAAATTAATCACTGATTTGGCATTTGGATATTTCCACCGAGATTTTCAAGTTATGAATTATTTATGATTACTGTTTTTGCCCGAGGGGCTGTTTTACGAACTATGCTTTGCCCGAGGGGCCGATTATTGCTTTAATCTCTATTATTATTTTTAAATGGTATTGAACCCCTACTGAAACTGCTGGAAGCATTTCAAAAATGATTTTCACTAAAAGCTGGGTTTTATAAAGGAAAGGTTGACTCGTATTATGATTTGAAAGCCTGTTGTGATTATTGAGCCTAACGCGAATGTGGATTCATTGTTTCCTACTGCTCAGCCTTTATTTACTCTTATTACTTACTGGGTTGGAGTCACATTATTCCCTGCACCTCGTGTGCAGATGCAGGTATTTCTTCACCCTGTAGCAGGTTTTGGCTGATTGGAGACAGAGCTATAGGAGTTTAGCGAGATGACTGCCAGCGTTCGCAGCGCCGCTTCTCTCTTTCTGTTGTTAATTATTCCTGTTCAGTGTATTTTTAGGCCTTGTAGTTGTATTTATACTCTTATAGATACTCGTGACTTGTGACACCCCGATTAGGGCTGTGTTAGGTTGTACCTCCGCTAATTAATATTAGTAAATCATATTTAGACTGCTTATTCATGTTTAACTAATTTTGAAAGGGCGATATGGGTTGGTTGGCTGGCCTTGTCTTCACGAGAGGCGCCATCACGATCGGATCGGGGTTTGGGTCGTGACACATAAGAATTGTAAAATTCCAAAATAGGGAGAAAAAAATTGTTAAGTGAAAATGGTATTTGAAATTTAGAGCTCTGTTTGGACATGAATATAGTTTTGGGTTGTTTTTGAAGTTTTGAGAGTGATTTGAGTGAATTTTGAAAAACAGCTTTTTGGTGTTTTTCAAATTGAAGTGAAATGCATCTTCAAGTGAAAATTGAAAATTTTATGAACAAACGCTGATTTCGGAAAAAAGTAAAAAAAATTTGGAAAAAATGTCTTTATGTCCAAACGGGCTCTTAAGTAGAGATAAACAAGAAAACTTGAAGGGATGGCATTAGCAACTGAAGATGGAGAAACCAATGAAATGGCATTTTGGACAGATTGCAAAGTATGTGCATAGATATTTCCTTGTATTTGTGAAGCAAGGTAATTAAGTACAGAAATAGACATAAAAGTAGGCCATTCTGATATTATTCTCCTTGACCTTACTGAATCTCAAGGGAGTAAAATCATGCATTCCTTTAACATTTGTGTAAGACTCTAATATCAATGAGAAGTTATGGTGAATTCGATTAGCAAAGTTTAATATCAATGTACGACTCTGTTAGTGAAAAAAAAATAATTCTGTTAACTAACTCCTAATTAAATTTGATCATTTTGCAGACCAAAAGCTACATTCTCAGTATTTACATAAAAGGGAAAAAAAGTTTTTATGATAAGGCCGTCTCTCAATATCCATGTCTAACATTGACAAGCTTCTCCATCAAAGACACACTGAAGCATAATTTCAGCTGCTACAGTCGCCATTTTCTCCTATCTCCTCTTCCTTGCAATAAAAGGTATTTAAATGTGCTTCTGTATGTATTAGAGTGTTCAAGCAAGTGTGACTGTCCTTAAAGTTATTCTGTGTCTTTGTTTAACAGTTTATATAAATTGAAGCATTGATTTATATGTTCAGCTTTGGAAATTGTGTAAAATCATGGGTAAAAAGTGTTGTTTTCTGTTTCTATAGAATTCAAGAATTTTCTTGTGCATGTTGTTACCTTATTGTCAATGAAACATGCCTTTTTTCCTATGATTCTTTTGTCCTGGCTGCAGTCTTGGCATATGTCTGCACGTGGTGTTATGTTCTACACATGTACTTGTGTGTGTGTGTGTTTTTCTAGTTGATTTCTAGTTAAAAGACAGACATGCCAATTATTAACCAAGCATCTGCTTTACTTTACATTCTTTTATTGTCTTATGCTGGGTGGTTGGTAGTTTCTGGAGGGGGGGGGGGGGGAAGATTATGTTATATACGTGTGTCCAATGAATTAACTAATTAACAGTTGTAATGTGTTTCTTTATTGAGATTTTTACATTCTTATGTGTGACGACCCAAAGGGTCATCACTTGTTTTCTTATTCATTCTGTGTTTCCGAGGCCTTGAAAATCTCATTTAGGATCGCCTCGATTTGCGTGCGCAGTCCGGGCGCGTAGCCGAAAAGTCTAAATATGAATTTATGTGAAAAATGCTAAATGTTGATATTAAAATGAATAAATTTGACTTCGGTAAACATTTTGGGTAAACGGACCCGGACCCGTAATTTGACGGTCCAGGAGGGTGCGTAGGAAAATATGGGACGTGGGCATATGCCCGGAATCGAATTCGGAGGTCCCAAGCCCGAGAAATGAATTTTCGAGTAAAATTGTTTTCTGAAAATATTTAAGGAAATTGGAAATGAAAATTGATTAGAACGTGATGGTATCTGGCCCGTATTTTGGTTCCGGCGCCCGGTACAGGTCTTATATATAGTTTAGGCACTTTATGTAAAGTTTGGTTGAAAACGGACGTCGTTTGACGTGTTTCAGACTTAAAATGGAATGTTTGATGTTTTATGAAATTTGGAAGAAATCATGGATTTTGAGGCTTAATTAGATGTTTATGATGTTATATTAGCGATTTGATCGCATGAATAAGTCCGTAGGATGTTTTTGAGGTTGTGTGTGTATTTGGTTTGGAGCCCCGAGGGCTCGGGTGAATTTTGGATAGGCCGTGAGTGCATTTTTAACCTTTGAGAAAATCTGGTATCATCAGTTCTGCAATTTTTGCATTTGCGAAGCAGGTCTCGCAAATGCGAGCTCGCAAATGCGAGAAGGGGAAATCCTGCATTGGGTTGCAAATGCGACCGTCTGGTTCGCAAATGCGATGTTGAGCCAGTCGCAAATGCGGCATTTTGGCTCGCAATTGCGAAGCTTGGTATTTCGCAAATGCGACATCATTGTCGCAAATGCGATGCCCTCATTTTTGTTCAGTGTTCGCAAATGCGAACCAAACTTCGCAATTCCCATAACAGGTCGGGGTTCGCAATTGCGAACCCCAGTTCGCATTTTCCACATCTGCAACCTGCATTTTTCATACTTAGTCGATTTTAAGACATTTTTCACCCCATTTTCAAAACACAACTCCTTTGGGCGATTTTTCAAGAACCAACCTTCTTCCAAATCATTTGTAAGTTGATTTTTCCTCGTTTCTTTCAATCATTAACATCATTTAACATGTTTTCAACTTGAAATCAAAGATTTTCATGGGAGAAATTGAGGGTTTTGGGTAGAACCTAGGTTTTTCTAAAATTGGGGATTTGGACCTCAATTTGAGGTCCGATTTCAAAACAAATCATATATTTGGGTTCATGGGGAAATGGGTAGCCGGGTTTTGGTTCGAACCTCGGGTTTTGACCACGTGGGCCCGGGGTCGATTTTGGGATTTTTGGGAAAAACTTTGGAAAATTCATTTTTATGCATTCAAATTGATTCATTTAGTGTTTATTAATGTAATTAAGTAATTTGTGACTAGATTCGAACGAATTGGTGGTGGAATCAAGGGGTAAAGCTATAATTGAAGCATAAATAATGTTCAAGGCATCGTGGTAAGTGTTCGGTCTAACCTTAGCTTGAGGGATTAGGAGTTGAGTCCTATTTGCTATGTGGTAATTGTCGAGTACGACATATAGGCAAGGTGACGAGTATCTATACGTTGGTGTCAAGCATGACCGTGAGTCCTATATTGTGATTTCCATGACTTCGTTGTATTATTCATGCCTTGGTGATTATTTCTATTTATCGTGCAAAGTTGTGGAAAGAATCGTGACTTATGGATATTGAGGAGCGTTGGCTCCAGTCGTAGAACGCATTGCGAAAGTATAAGTGATAATTGAACCTCTAGAGCATTGGCTCGAGTTGTGAAGTGAATTGTGAAGTAAAAGTGAGAAGAGAAAAGATCATTATGCTGTCCCTTGGCGGGCTATTGTCGAGTTGTGGTTCCCTTGTATTGTGTTCTTAATTGATATTACGGATGCTTAGTTTAATGATTCCTTGTGTTGAGTAAGGACTAAAGTTATAGCTGAGGTAGTTAGGTGTTGTAATAGGTTTGGTTATAGCTGAGGTGGTTAGGTGTAGTAACAAGTTTGATTATAGTTGTGGTAGTTAGATGTTGTAACAGGATTGATGATAGTTATGATAGTTAGATGTTGTAACAGGATTGATTATATTTGTGTCAGTTAGATGTTGTAACAGGACCGGTTATAGCTGCGGTAGTTAGATGTTGGGACAAGTGTGGTTATAGATGTTTCTCCCTTGCCGGGACGTAATTACTCATGCTATCGAATCCCTTGTCGGGATAGTGTGGACCTTATCGATCCCTTGTCGGGACTCTCATTATAATTGTAAATATTAAATATAGATCGGGTTGCATGCCGCAACAATATTATACATGGATCGGGTTGCACGCCGCAACAACATTATATATGGATCCGGTTGCACGCCGCAACAGTGTTATACACGGATCGGGTTGCACGCGGCAACAAAGATATAATGAAATGGGAGTGGGTGGTACATCTACCACGAGATATAATGAAATGGGAGTGGGTGGTACGCCTACCACGAGATATAAAACGGGAGCGGGTGGCACGCCTGCCACGAGATACAGAAAATGGGAGCGGGTTGCACGCTGTAACGACCCGGCCGGTCGTTTTTGGAATTTACGCTCCGATCCCCCATTAACTGCTTCCCCTAAGTTCATTTCTGCTATTTTGGTTTGCCGGGACGTTCGGTGTTAGGATTTGGAGTGTTTTGGGACACTTAGTCCCTAAATGAGCGCTTAAGTGTTGAAAGATGGTCCATAATCGAAACAGTGTGAAGACGACCTCGGAATGGAAATCCGATGGTTCCGTTAGCTCCGTTAGGTGATTTCGGGGTTGGGAGCGTGTTCGGAATGTATTTTGGAGGCTCGTAGCTCATTTAGGCTTGAAATGTCGAAGTTTGAATTTTTGAAGTTTCCGGTCCGATAGTGAGTTTTTGATCCGAGGGTCAGATTGGAATTCCGGAAGTTGCAGTAGCTCCGTCATGTCATTTGGGACGTGTGTGCAAGATTTCAGGTCATTCGGGCGAGGTTTGGTTAGGTTTTTGATCTAAAGTGTGTTTTGTTGGAATTTGAAGTTCTTAGGCTTGAATCCTTGATTAATTCGTGTTTCCGGCGTTGTTTTAGGTGGTTTAAGGTTTGGTACAAGTTTGAATGATGTTATAGGACATGTCCGTAGGTTTGGTTGAGGTCCCGGGTGCCTCGGGTGTATTTCGGATGCTCAACGGAGCATTTTTGGAGTTTCAAAGTGTTGCAGAAAATCCTTCAGCTGTGCAGGTCCCAATTCCTTCTTCGCGTTCGCGTCCTCCTCTACGCGTTCGCGTAGAGTAATTCTGGAGGATGACAAGTTTCTTCATTGCATTCGCGATTAGTGCTCCGAGATCGCGTAGCTTCACACATTTCTTAACCGCGTTCGCGTCAGGGTTGTCGCGTTGGCATAGACTTATTGGACTCCAAGGGCCGGGCTTGATTTTCATTTACTGCGTTCGCATGACCTATGTCGCGTTCGCGTAGCTCACTGAACCCAGGCCTTCGCGTTCACATCCATTCCTTCACGATCGCGAAGGGCATTTTTGGTCCCTTTATATTTTCCTTCTTCGCGAACGCGTGCTGCCTTTCGCGTTCGCAATGCTTTAGACCCCTGAACAGTACTTAACATTTCAAAAACGAGGTTTTGCCATTTTTATCAAAACTCAAGGTTTGGAGCTCGGATTTGGGAGCAATTTCAAGAGTTTTTCAAGGGCAATCACTGGGTAACGATTCTCTACTCTCCTATGACTAAAACCCATTAATCTAATCGCAAATTCACCCTTTAATTTCGTGTTTTTGAATGGGAAGTGGGTAAACTTCTTAGATCTAACTATGGGGTTTTGAGGGGGCATTTGACCTCCGATTTGGGAGATTTTTATATGGTTAGACTCGTGAGAGTACGAGGGTTCTGAAAACGTAAAAATTATTCGATTTCGAGATGTTGGCCTGAAGGGCATTTTGGTCATTTTACCTAATTTCACGCTGTAGCTTTGAATTAAATAGCAAAACCAGTTATTTGTGATGTTATTTATGATATGTAAATGTATTGAATAGATTTGGGCCATTTGGAGTCGGATACTCGTGGCAAAGGCGTGGTTTCTAGTTGATTTTGAGCCGGTTCGAGGTAAGTGGCTTGTCTAACCTTGTGTGGGGGACCTTTTCCCTTAGGATATGATCTTGAATATTTGAATGCCCCGTATATGAGGTGACGAGCGCGTACTTGAGCTAATTGTTGTAAATCCGTTTCTACTTGAAGTATTTAAATTGAGCTTTCTTGTTTACTTGTCCATTTTAACTGTAAGTTTGTACCTGTGCTAGCTTAGAGACTCATGTTTAGCTGGCTTACCTGCTTATTTGCTTTAACTGTGCTATTCGTACTCTGTGAAGCATGTTAGGCTATAATTTACTACTTCGTGTCCCTATTTTTAGCATTGTTCCGAGATTTAGGAATCGTTGTTGTTGTGTGTTTAATTTGGGACTACGGGACGGCTTCCCGGGAGATCCCCTGTACTTGAGATATTCTGGACTGAGGGTGCGGGATACCAAGAGATCCCNGTGAAAGGAAAGTGAATTCTGCCTTTGTTTTCTTTATTCTTGGTAGTGGTTGAATTTTGTTTACTTTATAGTTCTCTTGATATTCTGTTTTTACCTGTTATTCCCGGAGCAGGTTTTCCCCTCCCACCTCTACTTGTTTATTCCTGCCTTACTTTCCGTTGTATATCATATCACTGTACAAGTTTATTTGGTGGTCTGGTCCTAGCCTCGTCACTACCTCGCCGGGGTTAGGCCAGACACTTACCAGCACATGGGGTCGGTTGTGCTGATGGTACACTCTGTGCTCTTTTGCACAGATCCAGGTACCGGAGCAGCATACGGTGCGCAGTAGTAGCGCGGGAGTTAGCCTTCGGTCCAGCGAGACACCGAGGTAGCCTTGCAGGCGTCCGCAGGCCCGACGTCTCTTCTATCTTTTATTTCAGTCTATTATCTCATGTATTTCGAGACAAACAATTATATTTTCTTTCAAACGGTTGTATTTAGCACTCTTAGTAGTTCGTGAGTATGTGACACCAGTTCTTGGGTAGAGATTTATGTTGAGTTTCTGCATTGTTGTTCAGATTCTTTAATTTAAGACTTCCGCTTATTTACTTTATTCCGCTATTTTCATGATATTACCGATAATTGTTAAAAGAAGTAAATTGGTTAATGCTAAAGGTAGTTAAGGGTTGGCTTGCCTAGCTCTCATCAGTAGGCGCCATCACGACTCCCGAGGGTGGAAAATCTGGGTCGTGACAACAATAAAAGAGGTAACATGTAATAATGACTTCAAATAAGAACAACTCAATAATAGAATAGGTAGCGTGACAATAAAAGAGGTAACAACTTCGATTAAAGAATATAAGAGTAAGCTTGACAATAAAAGATAGAACATGTAATGACAACTTCAAATATAGCATATAAGAGTAAACTTAATAGAAAATATATCATGATATGGCAACTTTAATTAAATGCATGAAAGAAGCCTAAGAGTCTAAAATCGGTCAATTTCTACATATAAGGCCGTGACACACTCGTCACCTCGTGTACACGTCTTCCACATAGTAATTAAACTAATCTCTACGGGGTAGTTCCCCCACACAAAGTTAGGCATGATACTTACCTCAACTAGGCCAAATCAACACTCAAAAATAAGTTTTCCTTTACAATTCACCTTTGCTCGGCACAAATCGAACCAAAGTCGACTTAATAAAATCAAGTAATGCAAAAGAAACCAATTCCAATAAGTAAAGCTATGATCTTTATACAATTCCCCCAAAGTCAACAAAAGTCAATCCCGGACCCGCCCGGTCAAAACCAGGGTCCAAAGGTAGATCTTGACTACCCATAATCCTACGGTCTATATATGTGTTGTGTTTTGTAACCAGAGTCCAACTCGACTCTCAAATCTCAAATTTTTATTTTTCAAAACATAGACAACCCCCCCTCCCCAAATTTCCCTTCAAATCTCATGATTTAGATGTTAAATCTCATATATAATCATGTAATATAATTTAAAATTGATCAAAATTATTTACCCAATGATTGTATGTGAAAATCCCATCTCCAAATTGCCTCCTACCGAGTTTAGGGTTCAAAGATACAAAAATGAGACTATAATCTTGTCTTCCTGCCCTTTTGTTCAAGTGCAGATGTCGCATATGCGACACAGGGTTTGCAAATGCAAACCCTCGCAAATACGGACTAACCATCGCAAATGCGGCTCCTGATGAACCCAGGGAATGTCGCAATTGCGACCCATACTTTGCATTTGCGAAATCAGGTCCTTCGCAAAAGCGACCATGTGATCACAAATGCGATCCAGCTTCGCCCAGGCCCCATCACAAAAGCGAACAATGTGTTCGCAAATGCGAACCTGACAGACCACAGTGAACTTGCAAATGTGACCCCTACCTCACAATTGTGAGGATCGCAAACGCAAACAGTGTCTTGCATTGGCGAGACGTGAGGCACCAGCAACACACCAGAAAAACTGAAACAACCCGAAACACTCTGAAACGCGTCCGAAACTCACTCGAGCTCCCGTGGCTCCACACTAATCATTCAAACAAGTCAAAAATATCTTACGAACTCGCTCGCACAATCAAAGCACCAAAATAACATCTAGAACCACGAATCAGACATCAAAATGCATGAAATTTACAACGAAACTCAAGAACTTCTAAAAATACAACCACTCGTCTGATTCCTATCAAATTAACTCGGATTGGCGCCAAATTTTGCAGATAAGTTACAAATAACAAAACGGTCCTATTCCAAGTCCCAAAACCAAAATCTAAACTCGATAGCCATGAAGTCTACCATAGTCAAACCTAAGGAATTTCTAAACCTTCAAATTGCCAACTTTCGACAAAACATGCCAAATCAACCTAGGGACCTCCGAATTTAATTTTGGGAATTCGCCCAAATCTAATATCACCATACGAACCTATAGGAGCCATAAAATACCATTCTGGGATTATTTTCACAAAAATCAAACCTCAATTAAGATTTCTAACTTAAGCTTCTAATATGAAAAACATTCTTCCGAATCAACCCCGGAACTCTTGAAAACCGAAACTGATCACACACGTAAGTCATAATTTACAATATGAAATGACTCAAGACCTCGAACCACTAAGAGGAATGTTAAATATCAAATGACTGACCGGGTCGTTACACTCTCCCCTCTTAAAAAGATGTTTGTCCTCGAACGTGCCAAGGGTCACTCAAATCACTGTATAAACTCACGATACACATGCACATGAGTGATCCCATGTCACCCCAAAACATATAAGCTCGACAACATCATCTCAACCGAAGATTATTCCTTCCACTCGTGCCGATAAGCCTTAGAACCCAATTTCCACATCCACTAAGGGCCCTATTCTCACATAAACACACTGTATAATCCTCATCTAGAAGAAACAGCCCGTGCATACATCCACAAGGTATAACCATACGACGTAACACATTGGCCATATACCTGTAGCAATAATTCTAACCATAATAGCTGCCCATTACCAAACCTGGTACCATTAAATAGCCTCATATCGACTAGAATCTTGTTCCAAACCTTCCCAACACTGATAATGATGTACAAAACATGCGAAACTCTTAACTACTCACCCGACCAACAAGCCACACCAAACGCCACCTGGAAACATACATCACAATACAAACCTAACAAGCACAACTAAAATATAACTAAACATGAAAAGAGAACCATATGAGTACCATCAAACAAGTCTAATAGGTACAACTCCTATCGGTACCCTATTACGGATCCAATCTGCAAGGAAAAGGCAAGACATATGCAACGACCACAACAAATCTTACCCTAACATAACCCCACCACGGCACCTAGCCCGCACATAATAGAGCCACGACACATAACAGACATTCCAACACCTGTAGAGCACCCAAATCACAAGTCAGGGCTAACCATCCAGAAATCACATCAAAACCTTATGTATTAACTAAGAGAAAGTTCACCCAAGCCTCATGACCCTCAATAACGAACAAACCATAACGTTAGACATGGGCTATCACAATAGAATCCCCAACTTATGTGACCACATAAACAATGTACAAAAATCATGAAACACAACTATATATGAAGCAAGGTAGGATGGATCTCACCAATAAATGGGACTGGATCGAAATAATACTAATGCATCTGTATAACCAACCAAAACCATACATGTATTGACATCATCTGGTGCATCAGCCTCCGTCCAACCAAGAAAAGCATAACAACGAGCTGGGCCCCCTCTTTAGGATTCCCTCTACTCGCTTATCTATCTGGCTGTGTGGGTATACGGCACTGTAGCGGAACCCATAACATGAGTACTCTACTATGGTACACTCACCCGATGTCTGGGGCAATCCCTCACCATGTGGCTGGTATCCCCACACGCAAAGCAACCTTTTTGCTGATGTGGTTGTAGAAGCTATCCGAAACGGGTACTTTGGGACCCATGGATATCTGAAGCACCATGTGAAACCTGAAGTGCAGACTGAACTGGCCTACCCACAAAACCTCTACCATTACACGCCTTGCCTCCAAAATAGGGATCAGTAGATCCTCCCAGTCGACGAGGCCTCTTAGCCTCCCTCTCCTCCCTCTTTTGGACCCGCATACCTTCCATCATCCTAGCGATCTCTACAACCTGTTAAAACAGAGTATTCGTCTCCAACTCTTGAGCCATGCTGAATCTAAGAACATGAATGAGCACCTTGATAAATCTGCGGACTCTCTCTATGCCGGTTGAAACAAGGGCAAGTATATGTCGGGATAAATCGCTTGTCGCTCCCCCTTTTTCTCGCAAAATCGGGTTTATGACATTTGGTTGGGACAACTCTTTCCTTTTGGGAAAGGGGTTTTGCAATATTGAAGAGTCGCCACCTAACGATTTTTAAGGTGCGTTAGGGCACCTGTAGGATTCAACTACAACTATGTTTGATAACCATAGATAGGGTAAGGGCTTGAAATTATCCCAAGGGGAAGGTGTTAGGCACCCCTCAGGATCCACTAGTGTGGTTCCCGGCCAGATAGTTTTTGTGAATTTGTACAATTAGCAAGTAATAAAATAAGGCTCAAATAATAGAGGATTTTTAAATCTTAATACACAAGTGTTTGTTTAAAAAAACAATAAAAGTGAGGTTTTCAAAAAGAGTTATAATCTAATCATACTGATGAATGTAAAGAGGTCCTAGGTTTGTTTGTAATATGGATCACGTCAATGCAATACCCGGTAATCACTCCTCAAAAGAGGGGCTACACGTGGTATTAGCACACCGATCATCATATCCATATCTACCCTTCCCACCCCGTGAAGGTATTAAAGCGTGGATTGGTCTCGACCTCTATTGCGTGCTATTACCCGTCCCATTCCTATCAGTCCCGGAGGAATTTTAGGACTACTATTCCTATAAGAGGGAGGATTTTAGGCTGACTCTTAGGTTTTAAGGTAAAAAGACTAAGGCGACATACAAAAACACGTAGGACTGCATTTAAAGGGGAAACATGTAAGCAATTAGAAGGCTCATATAAACCTCCGCAAATAATGCATATAAATAGCACGACTTAAACACAGTTAAGGTCTGAATTTTAAAAATCCTAAAGCAGGGAATTTGAGTCAGAACCAGGTTCATTATATAACTCAGATAAGAAGTCCGAATCAGGTCTGCCTGCTGGTTGTAGCAGTTGATAACTAAACAGAGGCGGTTCCAGTGTTTATTATTACCAGAGGCTTGCCTAGGCGTAATAATGATAGCCTATGAGCATGATATCTATATGGATTAGGAATGCAGTAGAGCAGTGATTAATTTTAAGCAGACAACTTGAGATCCTATAGACATGTTTTCTAACGGTATTAAGGCAGTATTTGAGAAACTTATTAAAGGAGCGGCAGATTATTTAACTAATCCAATTCAAAATAACGACATGAACTAGACGGCTTCTCCAACTAAATTGTTTTTTAAGTTCTATAGGCATGATTTCGATTATAGCTATTTAGATCCTATAGGTATGGTATCTAAAAAAAAGCTGACTTTGGACTTATTGGCATGATTTCTAAGGGAAACGAGTTTGGATACATGCTGTAACAAAAATTGAGCTTCAATTACTTTATATCCTATAGGCATGATATCTAATTGTAAAGCTAATTTTTAACCCTATAGGCATGTCATCTATTTATGACGGTTCACCAGGGCCTCTTTCCTCCTCCCTTTTCTGCTCACTCGTAGTTTAAATCCATTTATGCCCTATAGATATGATTTCTAATTGTGTGAAAGTGAAGCATGCAGAATTTATTTTAAACAAGAACAGATCCTATAGGCATGTTATCTAACGGACCATATTTGAAGCAAAATAGACCCTATAGGCATGTTATCTACCCTTTTAATAGCTAAAGCATGCATATTTCCCAGCCCTTTTCACTAGCCAACCCCATAATGTTTACAAGTTATTACAAACCGTGTGATTGAATTACAAAAGAAGAAATGATAGAAAACAAGAAGCTACAACCATAGGAAGCCTCATCTTGACTTCCTGTCTGAGTTATGTAATTAATCACTTCAATGCCAATGTTTCAAAGCTTTTCTCATAACTGGGTGTGTCAGAGTTCCCTAAGGACCTCGAGGGATCCCGGGCAGTGCTCACACCCAGATTTACATAACCAAACAGAATGAGTGCAGTGTGGAAGGGCCAACCCTTATGTGTCCAAGATCAGAGGGAGCTCAAGGGTCCCAAGGCAAGACTATCACAAGAGGGGCAGAACCTAGATTCTAAGAGTATAGTGGAAGTGCAGAACATAGTTTGAAAGGATTTATTAAAGTTGGGTTGGAAATAGTAGGTGGTAAGGGTGATTTGAAAAAAGTTGTAGCAGTGAAACTCAAACTACACAGAATCAGTAGTTTTTCAAAGGGGCAAGGGATTGTGGGGATACATTGCATGACCCCAACAGGGGTCTAGTTTGGTCATGCACAGCAATAGCTGATGCTGGCATATCCACAAACCATCCAAAGGAACACAAACACATATAGGGGATATGTGGATTTGGGATTCATAAGGTAGCAAGTACACGACAAGTGACTGACATAGTACACATATAGGAAAGTATTAATTTAAAAGGGGAAGGGAACATATTACAGCATGCTAGTAGTGTAACTTGACTGCAGAAACATAAGCAGAAGTAGAAAAGAATGAGAAACTGAAGCAACTTAAAGAAGCATGTTGTTGTTGAGACTTAAAAAATTAACTAGGACATACTAGTAGAGAAGCAAAGTGCAGAAAGGTAAAGCAAGCAAGATTCCACAGTCTAGCCTTGGCCTTCAGCCGGCTAGACAAAGCAATAGCACAAGTAGTAGTAAAGAAAGAGAGAGTTTTTTGAGTGTAAGTGTGTGTTCTGAACTTAAAAATTGTTCGTGTGTTTAAAAGAAGAGAGGGTAGGGTATTTATAGTTTTGAAAACGGGTGAAGAATAAGGTAATAAGTAAAGTTTCAACACAAACATGGAAATAATCACAATTAGAATCAATTAACACAAGTGATTCCCTTTAATTAAGAAATCACTGCTTAACGGATACTAACAGGTTTAATTAAGGAAAGAAATCAGTTTGGGGACAGATTGATTATTGTCATATAAGGGGGCAGTAAAAGTATGAAGTAAATGACTGAGTCTAAGTACAAAATATGCTTAATTCTGGGAAAAGATTCAAGGTAAAACATCACGGTAATTAAAGGAAGGGAAATCAATCAATTTAAACAAACGAATAAAATTAGAGTTCATAAGAAAACCTTTTGCAATCAGTCGCAACATTGAGGGGGTCAGAATCAATCAAGAAAGGATCATGATTCTGCACTTCAGCCTATAAATAACAAGGAATGAACCATGCAGGGTCAAACATGTCGACAAAAAGAAGCAACACAAACATACAGTAGCAGTAGGGGTAAGCTAGGGTTCAGTAGTAAAAGAGACCTATTCGAAGTACGGTAGTCAAGTAGGTCAAGCAGTCACATATGTGAGCATGTGATTTTTGCCCTATATGAATTACTCCCATAAAATGTCAGAAAATAAATGTCAGAAAATAATTTTTTCCAATTTTTGCAATTTTATAGGAATTTTCGTAGGATTTTTGTTAATTATTTGCATTTTTGTGCATATTTAATTTCCAATGAAAATCAAAAAATACCATGCATTGCATTTAGAGTTTGTGTTCACATTTTAGGATTAGATAATTAATTAGTTGCTTTATTAAATATGAAAATTACAAAAATGGCTCATTTTTACATTCCTATATTTTAATTTTGGATTACTAAGTTTTCTCTTTAAATTTAGGATCTAATTTTTATAAATATTATGGTTAGGTAATTAGCTTAATTTTATAATTTAAATTAATTTAGGAATTTAATTTAGGTTTTTAGTTAATTAAAGAAAGAAAAGAAAACAAAAGAAATAGAAATTGAGAAAAAAAAGCTGGTTTTAAATTAAATTGGGCCACACATTTTAGAAGCCCAAATTTTTCCCCCAACCCAACCCAAACCGGGTCGACCCGACACGACCCGACACCCAAACCCTTCTTCTTAAATAAACCTAGAGACCTAACTTGAAGGGGGGACATTTTTTCTGCACAAAAGTAGCAGCCGCAGAGACCAAAATACAGAACCCTACCCCCCAGTCATCGTCTTCTTGAATTAACCCACCGCTCAGCTTCTTCTTGGACAAGTAACGACCACCCCACTGTTTCGATCTTCTTCTGCAAATAGATACAACTCAGAAGCCCTCATCTGATTTTGCTTCTTCTCCGTTTCTGAATGCACACACACATACACGCGAAAGCACACGGAGATACAATCGCTTCAGTCATGTCGATTTTCAGATTTGTTATGGAGTCTATGTGAATTTCAGAGTTTCGTTCCTTTCTGATTTTAATAGAAATTGACTCAAGTCCGGTCGTGGAGTTTTGTTAAGTTTTACTGTTGGTTCGTCGGTTTGGTGGCGATTGATCGAGGTGGAAGTTTTCCGGCGAGGTCTGCGATTTGTCGAGGTTAACGTTCGTAACTCCGGTGCTGGTTTCGTTTACTGTTGGTCAGTTTTCTTGCCTCTGATTGTTCCGTTCACAAGTATTATTCATGATGTTTGTTATCAAGTTTAACATTGAAATCGTCTTTAGAAAATCATATGGTTTTGTTCTTATTTTCGTGTTTGTTGTGAGAAACTTCCGCTTTGGTTTCGAGCTGGTAACACTTAACAATACTTGGGTCGTTCTTCGGTTTATATGTTTCTGTTGATGCTAAGTGTTCGGATGGTAGTTCTTCATCTCTTATGTGCTATCATAAGTGTAGTCATTTGGTATAGCACTTTTGATGATTGATTTCATTTAGTTACCTTGAATTGATTTAAGTGGTTATATTATTTCAGTACTCTGCTAAGTTATACGTATTTCTTTCTGGGATGCCGTTGAGGGGGGTGTTGTCTTTTGGCTCACAATGTTCTCTGGTTACTGTAAAGTGGGTGATTTTGTCAGACGCCTCTTCCTCTTTCGATCCACTGGTTTGCATTAGTTCTTTGAATTTTGACACAAAAGCACATAATGCTTATGTTATATAAAGGTTCCTCTGTTTGGCATAGCACTCAGGAGATGAACTTATCATATTGGCCTCAAAGTTAATTTATCATTTTTGGATCTCCTAGTCTACTAGAGTTGACGTGAAGCTAGTTTGGACTATCATTGGAGTTGATTTCTCTTTGCTCTTCTAAATCTTAAAGGCTGGAATTTAGTCCTTAATTGAATGAATTGTGTGTCATTTCAAAGATAAATGAAGTTTCTGTAATAAGCCATCGCGCCATGCCAAACAAAAATGACAACTGCATGGCCCTCATTTAATCTCGTTTTGCCCTTAGAATTCGAGGTGTGGCATTTAGCTAATTTTCATGGCCCTCGCAAAGCTAAAAACGCGTAGTTGTTTTAGGCGCGTATTTTAATAATATTACCGTCCTAAACTCGGGTGTGCATTTCATGTGACCCAAATCCAAATCCTAAAATGTTGAATAAAATGTGTCTCGGATTGCGGGTGCATTTCATGCGACGCGATCCAAAGACATGTTTTAGACGACGTTCAATCTTTCTTTAAAAAATGAATAAAAGCGGTTATAAGTTAAAATTGGCATATAGGTTCAAAATGTTCCAAAATCAGATAATTAAGCAAAATATGACAGTTGAGCGACCGTGCTAGAACCACGGAACTCGCTAATGCCTAATACCTTCTCCCGGGTTAACAGAATTCCTTACTCGGATTTCTGGTTCGCGGACTGTTAAACAGAGTTATTCTTTTCCTCAATTCGGGATTTTAAACCGGTGACTTGGGACACCATAAATCTCCCAAGTGGCGACTCTGAATCTCTTAATAAATGAATCCCGTTTCGATTGTCACTTTAAGCTGGAAAAAACTCCCTTTATTATACTCCTTACGGGGTGTAGTGAAAAAGGAGGTGTGACAACATAGAATCAAAAGTGAAGAAGAACATAATAACAGGTAAGAGAGTCAGAAACGAGTAAAGGTCGCACAATAACAAGTGAGGAAAACGTTTTAAGAAATTAGGGTTTCAACAATAGTCGAGTTTAAAAGATAGTATGAACTCAAAATCAGATAAGTCAAACAAGACAAAAAGATTCAACCGCAAAGAACTTAATCGAACCAAACCTGCGTATAAAATAAACCAAGAGAGTTTCAGAAGCCCAGGTAGAGCCAAAACACTTAGGGCTTTTAGCATGATGAACCAAGTAGCAGCAAACATGGACAAACATAGTAAAAATCATAAAAACACACTGAAAATCAGAGAAAAGTTTAGGAAACCATAATCATTAAAAAAAATGGAGAGTCATTTTGAAAGAAAAATCGAAGAACCTTTGAGAAGCTCTTACGAAGTTCGTAATAAGCGAATATCTAAGATAGATTTGAAAGAAAAATCAAACAGCTCTTAGATCTAGGGTTTCAAAGAACCCAGAGAAAGTGAGAAAGGCTTTAAAAGATACCGATCTAGCCGGAAAAGTCAAGGATCTAACTTGAACAGCCATGGATGGCCGGAGAAAGACCAGAGATAGAAGTCGAGCAAGGACTGGACCAGATCTCTTCGATATTTGTCCATGAAATCATGAAAATATGTAGCCAGTAGACATAAGAGACGAGTACACATCTCAAAACGCCATGGGAGACCATGGATTAGGTGAGGATTGAGGTGGATTAGGGTGGAATTGGGTGGCGGCGGCTAGGGTTTATGTGGGGCTGCAGAGAGAATTGAGAGAAGAGGGATTCAAGGACGGCGTTTGGTGCAAAATGAATTAGGGTAAGGGGTCGTTTAGGTTTATTTTAGGAATGGTGAACGGTGGCCGTTGATCTGAATGATCAACGGCCTAGATTAAAAGGGTAGGTGGGGAATCTGGGTTTGGGTTGGTTTAAATTGTGTTGGGGTCGGGTTTAATTGAAATTGGACCGGGGAAATTGGGTCTGATTTGGGGTTAATTTTAGGCTACAATTTAAACACAAATGGGCTGTTATTTAAATAGCCAATTTTCCCCTTTTTGAATTATAAAAAAAAATAAATAAATATCTGAGAATAAATTGAAAGCACTAAAATGATTCACAACATGTAAATAATAATTTAAAAATATATGGCTTAATTTTATGAATATAAAACACATTTAAATCTTAAAAAGGCTAATATTGCAATTATATGCAATTAACTTTAAAAAATACTAAATAAAATTTTATAAATAAGAAAAAAATAACCTTAGCCATATTTTGGCATAAATATAAAGATCCAATAAATGAATCATCAAAAATAATAATTTTGGACATAATTATTGGGATTTTATGGATGAAAAAGGAAAATAAATCGATTTAAACCTTTAAAAATTATGAAAAAATAATAAAACATTTGGACATACCTATATATGCATATATAAGCTATTTTGCATATTGAAAATGTATAGGGAAAAATTGGGTGTCAACATTGCTGAATCTGACGGCGTACTCCGACACTGTCATAATGCCCTAAGGCAGCTACTCGAACTCTATGCACCACACATCCTGGAGGGTTTGGGGAACAAACTCCCTCATAAACATCTCTGAAAACTGAGTCCAAGTGAGTGGCGTTGCTTCAGTTGACCTACCCTCCTCATAAGACTGCCACTACCTATATGTCGCCTCTGAGAGCGAAATGTAGTAAAGGCTACTCCGCTCACCTCCACAATTCCCATGGTGCGGAGAATACGGTGGCACTTGTCCAGCAAACCCAGCACATCCTCAGTAACTACGCACTGAAAGTAGGAGGATCATACCTCTTGAACCTCAGGCTGAACCGAATAACAGGCTGTACCGGCATAACACCCGAAACCTGACCAACATGAGCCTGCTGCCCTGGAGTACGGGCGGCGGGAGTCTGAGCTCCTCCCCCAGTCTGTGAAGTAGCTGGTGCAACCATAATCAATCTCACATGATCCAATGTACCAAATATGCTCACGAACTGCGCTAAAGTGTCCTGAAGTCCAGGGGTAGCAACAGGTGCCTCCGGTGCCTGTCCCCCAACTGTAGCTACTGGTAGCCCCTCAGTTGATGTTCTAGCAGGTGCTCTAACTGTAGCACGTTCTCCTCCTCGGCCTCTATCTCTAGCAACACCGGCTCTGGGGGCAACATCGTCGATAACTGCAGCTCAATCCTCACCATCTATGAGAGAATAGAATGACAAAGGCTAAAACTCCGAAACCAATAAACTCGCACGATAGGAATGAAAGCAGTGAAGTTTCCTAATAGTTCTGTAGCCTCTCGAAGAAATGTAAAGATGTCTCCGTACCAATCCACAAGACTCTACTAAACATGGTTATGACTCGTAGCACCTATGAACCTAGAGCTCTGATACCAGCTTGTCACGATCCCAAATTCCCACTTAGGACGTCGTGATAGAACCTAGTCCCTAAGACTAAGCAAGCCTAACACATGTTGAGTCATTAGCAAATTTAAACCATTTAACCATTAAACATGAACCAATAAATATTGACGACCAATTTTGACCCTCCCTTTTGAAATTAAATTATTTATTCTTAAAAATTTGCAATAAATATGATGAAAATATTTTTCTAACCAATTATACCTATTTTATAGAAATATAATAGGAAATTAGTAATTAATAATGTTAAATTAATAATTTTGTATTACATAATTGTAAAATATATTATACTTACTATTTTTGAAATTATTAAAATAACTTTCATATTTTGATACAAAAGTTTAATAGTTAATTTAACAAATTAATCCTTGACTTTTAGATTAACTCGCTTATTATTTAAATTAATTCGAAATTAGCTTCATAATTGGCTAAATTAAGCATTTTAATAGATAATCAGTTAATTACAGTAATTTATAGCGTATTGATGATTATATTTTTATCGATTTAGTTAGAATTAATTAAGTTTAATAAAATTAATTTTAAGGGGTTAAACGCTTAAAAGGCTATAATAATGCTTGATTAGACACAACGTCGCTATCCTTCAAATCAATTCCAGCCTAAAATACCTGTCCAAATTTATCTGACGCGGTCCATAAATAACCCCTCTATTCCACCTTGGCGATCTAGGCCATCTCCATTGAGGCAACGAAATCGTGCCACATCACCCCTCACTCATACTCACAAAACAAACACAAACGATCTGGGCCGTCAACCAAAATCATCGACGGTCCACATTTACTCCTACTTTCCCTTTTATTTTACACCTCCCATGAGATATTATCTCAACAGTTGGATCACTCAGATCTAACGATTCCCGTTTTTCCCTAATAACATATTTTCATTAATTTTAAGTCCTGATTTATCAGGGTCGTTGATCAAATGATCCAACGGCCCAGTCCCATACCACAACTTAAACCTAGGAGACCAACCAAGTAACCCTGAAACCGTAATCATTTTCCCCTTGAACAACCGCCCCTCTTTCCCAAAACTCTCTCTATTCCCTCAACTTCTCCACACCTATCAGTCCCAAATCCTTGCTATAACACTCAATCTGTTCCCTATGCCCATGAATCAAGTCGATTTCACCATTTTTATCACTATGTTCGAAATCCCCAAATCTGAAACCCTAGAATCAAATATGAAACTTCAAATCATCTGGTTTCGCTTGTGACCTTTTGAATCAAAGCATGCATGAAGATTTTCACTGAACTCAGCTTCATTATTCGTCGTCCAGAGGTTTGACCGATGGATTCTCACTCATCAACAGTCAAGTCTTCATCCTCGTGCCCAGGTAAAACTCCTCACTGTTTTCCCTCCATGTTTCTGTAATTTTACTTTTATCTTGCTAACATCACTCGAATATCTTCATCTTCCACAATCATTTTGAATTCAAACGGAACCCTAAGGCATTGAACGCACTATACATAGGAGCCTTCAATGCTCTCACCTAACACGACCTAACATGAACCTAACAGACGAACACACTTAGCACTACTAGAAGAATCATTAAAAGATTAAGTCTTTCCAATTGAGTTCTTATGTTTCAGCAACATTCTCCTAATTTCTCTTTTTTCTTCTTTCATTTCATCTCGAGTTTGAGTTCTATATGCAATTAGTTGGAGTTTTGATTCCTAAACGCCTAAACAAAGCTCTCGTTTGGTTTGCTTCCCTGCAGATGTAATCTGTCTCCTTGTGTTTAAGCTTTTATCCTAAGTTTAATAAGGTAATCTTAAGGTGTTCAGGTCTCTGCACTTTGACTGATGTTCATGTAACTTATGAACTTCTTATGTACTTGAACCTTTTGTGTTTACTGCTGCCATATGTTAATTACTTAAGTGAATACCTCATTTGTAACTAAACCTTTTGGGAAGAGTGAGTGTGAGTGATTTAGTGGTATTTGGGGCAGGGCCTAGTTTGTGGTTAGGATGCCCTTCCCTGACACAGACACTGCTGGGGGTCCCTGAGACCCTTGTGAAACTCTGAAGTGCCAGGGGTCCAAAGGATGTCTTGTCCATGAATAAGACTCTTATTAATCTTTTTAGGATTAATATGAAGATGGTTTCACTGCTTTCTTTAATTTTGTTTACTCTTTGATTATTTTGTCTTGTTGGACCTCACATTGATTTCACGAATGGTCTTTATTTTCTTTTGTATGTACGATTGAACCGTCCTACTGAGTTCTTAGGAACTCTGGCCCAAGTTCTAGCCTAGAGTCCACATTGTTAAAATCTGCGGTTCCTGCGTCTCGAAGCCTGCTGGGCCTGCACTCCCTTTAGCCCAATTTTGAGTTCGGTCATTTTCCTCACTCGCTCTTAGAATAAAATTAAAATTATTATTTAATCTTTGTATATGTTATGGTACTAGAACTAATATTGGATGCTTCATTTATGCTTTAATGATTTTTAGGAATCTAGAGAAACTAAGCTCATAGGTAAAATAAAAGAGAATTTGAATTTACTCACTCTATTAATTAAAGTATTTCAATCATTCACTGATGATAAATAAAAGGTCTCATTCTTTACTTATCACTAACCCTTTCATAAAGTCTTTTGATGTTGAACAGATTTGAAAACAAAACTGAACAGAATATTTCAAAACGGATCTTTCAAACAAACCAAACGTGGCTGGTAGCTTATGATTAATGAATTTTAAAAAAGGACATCTTCGTTTTATTAACCTGAAGGTATTCTCATGTCATGTTTACTTTATCAACTCACACGAATAGCCACTTTGTTTTTAAAGGACAAATGTTTAAAAACACAACAACATTTTACAAATCTTTTGTGTATATGAACATTTCCAAAGACACTCTTTTATAAAATCCTATGAAACTTATACTCTCTTTTTCCGAGTACATATACAACCTCTTCTTCAAAACAAGTACATTCTTAAACAAGATTTAAAATAGACCACAAAACATAATCACAAAACTAAGCATACTATAGACATCCACTTCCCTAAACCTAGTCTAAGTCTATAGAGTAACCTCAGGTAGATTCTAAGGGGTGCCTAGCACTTTCCCCTTAGAAGAACAAGAACCCTTACCCAAATCTTACCAGTTAGCATACTAACAGGATAATAATCTAATGAACAAATAGGTACCCTACTATACCTTTAAATATTGGTGGCGACTCTTCTTCATCAAGAACAGGAAAACCATGGATCTTATTTTGACTCGTGCAAAATAGGGTGGAACAACATGGTGACTGTGCTGGGGAATTTGCACTTAGGTTTTGATCTTAGTAGACTTAGAATGGATCTGGAATTTAGGGATGTTTGTTTATATGTTGCTGTAACCATGCTTAATATTGCAAATACATGCTTATCTGTCTTACTTGTCGTGTCTATTTAGCCTGCGCTTTACCTGCTTTAGTATTGTCTCAGTTATCTGTTACCGCTTTTATATACACTGTCATCACATTCTTTCTTATCAAGTCTTGGCCATACACTATCATACACAATGGAACGCAAGGATTGTCGTTTACACCTCTCCGTACCTTCTTTCAAAATTCTTTGGTTTCAGAGAACGACTTTGTCAGGTCAACTGACATAACGTCTCACAGTATTTAGTCCAAATCCAAAATTAGCAAACACTCTACTCTAGCAAACATAGGTCATGCTGCATAACCCTTAGGTGAGTCGGCCCTTGGCATCGACTCATGATTAGGAAAGCCACCCTAATTTCAACATGTCATGCACCCAATGACATTCCTTTCATGGAACGATAAACAATCTAGATAAGACACTAATGATCCGGAGGCAAACACTTACCAAATACCTTTTACCTCTTCAGATGGAATCAACCACAACATCCCCAAAATAAATATGGTCATGGGCGCGTCACAAGCTGAAGCAATGGTGGAGAAACACTTGCCGGGATCATGGAGATGAGATCAGGAAGCACTTGGGAGCATTGACCACTTTAATGAATGTCTCAGCCGATAAAGTCCTTACCTGGTTTAATTCTGGGACGCAACTAAGGTGGTTTTCAATTTCGTTAATTGTAAATTGGTGCCAACACTGGAGGAAGCTTCACAGAGTTTCCGTTTGCCGGGAGAAAGCTAATACTGCCAGTTACAATGCCCAACCACAGGTTTCCCCATGCTTTAGGTCTGACAAACAACAGGAATCTGAGAAACATTGAAGATGAGTGGTTGAGCTTGGACCAACTGTTTGACAGATTCGGACATCGAGAAAGTTACGAGTGGCATATAGAGAAGTATCAATGTGATGAAGTGACCTGGGAGAGTATCCGCCCCTTGACCTTTTCCTTGGCATTGTTAGGATTACTAAGCTCCCGATAAAGGAATGGGCGAATCAACATCAACTTGCTGCCCCTGGTCTGGGCAACGTTTTGGGGAAATCCCCAAGTCACCCTGGATCCTATGATATTAGCAGAAACACTCAGAGAACTGTCAGCATGTTCTAGAGGGTATGATGTTGTCAAAGGGCTGTAACCTGCTACTCCATATTTGGGCCACGAAACATTTCTTTCAGAGGGAGGCCACCGTTGGTTATTTTATGGGTGTCAGTAACATGATCAGGAGTCACAGCAAGAGGACAAGGCACTGGGAAGCGTCGCGTGGGCAAGAAGAATGGAGAGATATGCTGACCCATCTGAGTGGAGAATGGGTGAACTGGAAGCTTTCGTGGTTAAGTGGTAGAGCAATTCTGAGGATCCCTGGAAAATACTTTATTGAGTTAGTGGGACTTGATGGATCTCAGCCATATGCATCGCTGCGGGTTATAAGGCTATTTGGTCTAATCCAAGAGGTGCCTCTCTGGTCTAGAAACGCTTTATATGGAGATGCCTATGGGTCAAAATTCCTGGTGCACTCCTAAATACTTCATATGGATCAATGAGGAGGATGAGCTGGCTCGACCAAGCAGGGAAGAATTGACCGTACTAGAGGATTCCGTAGCAGCCCTGCAAATATACCATGAGATTCTTCCTCATTACCTCGTTACCACCACCATGCACCAGCAAGTGGTTCCAGGGTCGGTACACCACATGCTGCCACCTCTGAAGGACAATAATCGGGTGATTGAGTACATACATATTGAATCAGAGACGAAACCAAAAGAGGATCGTGAAGAAGAGACAGAACACAACAACGACGAGGAGGAAGAAGAATTCAAAGAGGACCTTGAGGAGGAGCTTGAAGAAGAAGGCTTGGGAGGTGACTTCGGGGATGATGATTTTTTGCTGGTTGATTGCCCTTTATTTTGTACCCTTTTCATTTCCCTAAGGGCAAACCTGTGAGCCCATGTAAGCTTGTGAATGTTGAAAGACAATGTTGTCGCTATTTCTACTGCCTACTGTATTCCAAAGACTATTATTGAAACCAAAATTTGCTCTTGATCTAAATGAGTCAAAATCTGATTGTTCGTCTTACGTTTGCGATATAGGCCTACCTCCGGCAAAGAGAGGTCCCTCGCATATTAGGAAGCGCATTTATTTGAATATGTGAACTAACCGCTCTATGTGCTTATATTTGTGCAATCGCTGAAACTATTTTTTTTTAAAATTTTTTTCTCATTTTTTTTTATTATTATCCCTCGAAATTAGAGGTTGGTTTGTGTTGATACATAAAACTAGCTGAACTACCTTACAACCTGAGATCAAAAAGGAAGATGTCTGCAACCGACAACCCCGCTGGAAATACCTGGTAACTGCCGACAACCCAAGGCAATTAGGGGAAAAGAATTATACTCGAAATGATGAGCACGTTTCTAGAATGGCACAGGAAATGGAATCACTGAGAGAAAAAGTACATCACATTCGGGAGCTGGCACACTTGGCCGTGACAACGCTTCAACAACCACCCCTCTTCTCCTCATTAGATTCAATCCATGATCACTTCCCTTCAACTACCCGACAAGCAAACAGTACCCCAAAAACAGTCACTATAAATCCAACAACCCAAGTTATACCACCAGTCCCCTGCAAATTCGCCACCAGTAACTCTTATGTCCCAAACTATGTCGAAACGGCATAAAACTCACCGGCCACCACCGAATTAGTTCATACCCCTCCTCGTGTAACGTCACTTTTTCCAACAATCAAACCTAGCATATACCTACGGCACACACCACCACACACGAGCAGTATGTTACTCCTGTATTTGCCACTTTAGAACTTACCTTTTCCGTGCCCGTCACGGTTAAAGTGCCATGCGAGATCTATCAATATGCTGAGATGGAGAAAGAAGCGAAGTACAAAGAGGAGGAGTCAGTGTCAAAGTAGTTGCGAGTGTTGAGAAAGCAGATGAAGAATCTCCAGGTTACTCGAGGGTGAGAGAGCCTAGATTATGACGATTTGTGTATACATCCCGATGTTGATATGATCGTAGGGTATAAGCCTCCAATGTTTGACATCTTCGAAGGAACAGGTGATCCCCATGCGCATTTGAGAGCTTACTGTGACAAGCTGGTTGGGGTAGGAAGAAATGAAAAGTTGAGGACGAAATTACTTATAAGAAGCCTGACGGGGGAGGCGTTCACTTGGTACACCCACCAAGATCCCAGAAATTGGAGAAAGTGGCAAGATATGGCGAAGGATTTTATGAATCGTTTCAGGTTTAACACCAAGATCACTCCAGACAGGTTTACCCTAGTGAATTTGCAGAAGAAACCCTCAGAGTCATTTCAAGAGTTCTCTCGCCGCTAGAGGTTGGAGGCTGCCAGGACCCAACCACCACTAGATGATAATGAGCTGACCAAGTATTTCATCAGGCAGCAAGAGGGAATTTACTTTGAAAAGATAATGGGTATGACGGGATAGAAATTTCCCGAACTGGTTAAAATGGGAGATTATTTGGAAGAAGGCATCAGATCAGGCAAAATATAGTCAATGTCCATACTGCAAGCTGCCAGCAAGGCAATTCAATCCGGTTCTATAAGCAGTGAGAAGAAGAAGAAGTATCAGCTATTGTTCCCCACTACCAGTCCAATCCACCTCGCAGAAATAACTCCTACCCCATAAACACCCATCCTTCAACCCACCTATTCTCCGATATACAACACCTAACTATACTACAATGTTGAACCTCAATATGACCCATCCTGAGCCCATATAAATCCAAAATAAATCCAAACCCATCACGACCATACGCTCTAGTCTAAACAACCACCATCAAAATCAACCTGCCTATGCACCTGGACCACACCCAAACTTTGAAGAACAAAATCCTAGAAACTGCACTCCAATTGCTGAACCCTTAGCCCAGTAGTTTGAAATATTGAAGAGAGCCGGTTTGATATAACTAGTGGAAGGGAGAATTCCTGACCAACCCTCCAAATATTTTGACGCAACCAAGTGTTGTGCCTACCATTCGGGTGTTCCTGGGCATGATACTAAGGATTGCTTTAGCCTAAAGAACGAAATTGAGCTATTGATCAGAATTCGTGCCATTCAATGCACCCCGGCTCCACCGGATGTGAATAGTAACCCACTGCCAAACCATAGAAATCAGGGAGATAACATGATCGCGTTGGACGAGGATTATGATCTGAAGAGGACTATCATTATAATTGGGAATGCCGAAGCTGCAAAAGTCCCACCTCAAAAGACTCCATTGAAAAATGTACAATTGAAACCACCTGTGATGGTTCAGACATACTAACAACGCTCCACTGCCTCCATTAGAATTGAGGAAAGTCGAGAGTACAAAAACGCGCCACGGATATACCAACAGAAAGGAAAGGGTAAAATGACAGACTCCGCAGCTACTCACGGGATTGACCAGATCAGGAAGGTGCTACGCTCTAGAGGAGATAAACCGAGGGAACCTGAGTAGAGAACAGAATCAGAGAAGAAACATAATAGATGCTCAGGCAACAGAGTTTTAGAGGAATATGCTAGTTAAAGAGTATTCCGACAGTCATAAAGATGCCCGGGTGAAAGTGTTAAGTGGAGTAAGTGTGTCGAGCAATACCACCAGCGAGGCGTTAGCAGCAACCATTGGGAAGATGGTCGAGGAAAACACGATTTCCTTTTGAAGGGAAGAACTTCCTGTAGAGGGTATGGATCATAACAAACCCATGTACATCGTAGTCAAGTGTGGGGATAAAGTTGTGTCTCGAGTGCTTGTCGACGGGGTATCTAGAGTGAACATTTGCTTGTAATGTACTCTACGAGGATTAGTATTCATATGAGGGAAGTAAAAGAAAGCTATGTGAGAGTAAGGGCTTTCGATGGGTCTCAAAAGGATGTCATTGGATATATCTACCTAGGATTACAGATTGGACCAGTTGAGTTCCCAATACTGTTTCAAGTAATGGACATTTCGTCTTCATACAACCTATTGCTAGGAAGGCCCTGGATACATATGGTAGGGGAAGCCCCTTCCACTCTCCACCAATGTATGAAGATCGAGTGGGATTGCCAAGAGATTTTAATTCATAGAGAATAGAGCCGGTCAACTTATTTAGAACATGCAGTCCCCTTTATAGAAGGATTAGATGAGGTCGCCTATCATGCGGTCGAGATCATGCAGACCATAGAGATGGAGAAGAATGAGTAGAATCCAAGTGTACAGCCACCATACAGGTCACAGATGGCAACGAGAGAGATGATGAAGTATGAGTACCGATTGGGGACCGGGTTGGGCCCCCGATCTGATGGGATAACAGAAGCGATTGATCAAAAAGGATAGAATTGTACCGTTGGCTTGGGGGTATCAACATGCAATTGGAAAGACTTGCTCCAGCAACTTTGGGAAGAAGGATTTTTTACCAGAGCGTGTTCTGAGTTTGGGTCAGAGCTCAACACCAGAAGATGCATCGTTGATGGAATGTGAAGATGGTTTGTGACTATGATCGAAGAATGTTGCGACGAAGCTGATATCAAGACACCAACAATTTGGGATGCCGAACCAGGAGAGACCTTGCAGAATTAGACCGCCAGTCCATTTCTGGTTCGCTGAGAGTCTTGGTAGTGTGGAATTGTAGTAACTTTTAAAAAATTCATGGTCAATTAAGGCCTGAACCATGCATGTTCATTTTTGTCAATTGCCTTTTTGAACGCTGAGACATTCTTTTTGATGAAATAAAAGAATTATTTTCCTGAAAATTATCCAAAATTCATTTTTAGCTCTTATTTATACATAGTTTTTTTTTTCAGTAATCAAATTGATAAAAACATGCGTTCCGCAATTGTGACATGTAACAAAACCTTCGGACAAAATGATCAATACAACGAAGACTATGACGAAAGAACGATGCCTGAGAATCTCCCGCAAGAGAATGAGCAGTCAGAAAGCCAGCCCAACCTTGAAGAAAAATAAGTGATCAACCTAGGAAACAAAAAAGACGTGGAAGAAACTCGAATCAACATCTATTTGAAGGCTGAGCAGAAAGAGGAATTGGTAGAGCTCCTCCGACAATACATCGATGTATTCTCCTGCTCATATGAGGACATGCCGGATTAAGCACAGACAACGTCTCACACTAGTTGCCTACCAATTCCACGGGACCACCAGTCAAGAAAACACCCAAAAAATTCAAGCCAGATTTGAGTCTAAGGATAAAAGAAGAAGTTACCGAGCAGATATAAGCAAATGTAGTGAGAGTCACCAATTATCCTACCTAGTTGGCAAACATCATACCCATACCAAAGAAAGACAAGACGATTAAGATATGTTTGGAATATCGAGATCTCAACAAGGCTAGTCCAATGGATGATTTTCCTCTACCAAATATCCATATCCTTATTGACAATTGCGTGAAGCATGAATTGCAGTCGTTCGTGGATAGTTTTGCCGGATACCATAGATCCTGATGCACGAAGAAGATGCGGAGAAGACAAAATTCACTATGCCATGGGGATTTTATTGCTATAGGATCATTCCATTTGGTCTCAAGAACGCCGGTGCTACCTACATGAGGGCCATGACGATCCTCTTTCATGACATGATCCACAAAGAGATTAAGGTATATGTGAATGACATTATCATTTCTCGGAAGAGTATGGATAATTTGAATGACTTGAAGATATTCTTTAAACATTTGCGGAGGTACAATTTGAAGTTGAATCGTGCGAAGTATGCATTCGGAGTCCCCGCAGGAAAACTGTTAGGTTTCATCGTTAGCAGGAGGGGATGGAGTTGGATCCTTCGAAAATCAAAGTTATTCAAGACATGCCACCACCTAAGAGCAAGAAGGATGTGATGAGCTTCCTCGGCAGATTAAACTACATCATTAAGTTCATAGCCCAGTCAACGGTAATCTGCGAACCTATTTTAAAATTGTTGAAAAAGGACGCTACTGCAAAATGGACAGAAGATTGTCAGAAAGCTTTCGACAAGATCAATGAGTATTTGTCAAATCCACCAGTATTTGTTCCTCACCCGGGAAACCGTTGTTACTACAATTGTCCGTTCTCGATAATGCTTTTGGTGCTTGTTGGAACAACCCGGCGAGACTGAAAGGGAAGAGTAAGCTATCTATTACCTGAGCAGCTCACACCGTATTAAGCTAGGTATACCTTATTATAACGGACCTACTGCACTTTGACTTGGATCGCTCAGAATTTAAGGAACTACATGTCCGCATATACCACACATATGATATCTCGACTCGACCCGCTCAAGTATATCTTCCATAAGCCAATGCCCACAGGACAGTTGGCCAAATGGCAGATTCTTCTCAGTGGGTTCGATATTGTGTACGTGATGTAGAAATATATCAAGGGACAAACATTGTCCAATCATCTCGTAGAAATTCCGGTAGACAAGGATTACGAGCCACTCACTATATACTTCCTAAATAAAGAAGTATTGTTCGCAGGGGAGGACATTTTACAGTCATACCTAGGGCGGAGAATGTTCTTCGATAGATCAACATATTTCAAAGGTAAAGGTATTGGGGCAGTACTAATTTCTAATTTAGAACAACATTGCTCGGCTTCAGCCAAGATAAGGTTCCCTTGCACAAATAATATGGCAGAATATGAAGCATACATCCTTGGGTGGAAGTCCACATGGACATCAAAAAGCTTCTGGTCATCGGAGATCCTAATTTGCTGATACACCAAGTACAAGGTGAATAGACCACCAAGAATGCCAAGATCCTTCCATACCTACACTGTGTGAAAGAGTTGTGCAACAAATTCATCAAAATTCCGTTCAAACATGTCCCAGCATCTAGAATGAGTTTGGCGACGCTCTTGCAACCTTGTCATCTATGATCCAGCATGCGGACAAGAATTACATTGGCCCATTGAGATAGAGGTTCAAGATCAGCATGCATATTGTTTCGGTGTAGATAAAGAGACAGACGGTAAACCATGGTATTATGACATTAAAAGGTTCACTGAAGCAAGAAAATAACTAGAGAATGCTACCAGTGGTCAGAAGCGAGCGTTAAGAAGGCTAGTAAATCACTTTTTCCATAACCGGGAAGTCCTGTATAGGAGGACCCTGGGCTTGGGCTTGTTATGGTATGTAGGTGCCGCTGAGGCAACAAGACTACTGGAAGAGATACACACAGGAACGTGTGGACCCCACACGAATGGTTTCACTTTAGCCAAGAAAATTTTAAGAGCCGGGTACTTTTGGATGACCATGGAAAGTGATATATTCATTACGTGCAGAAATGTAACTAGTGCAGATTCACGGGGATTTCATCCGGGTTCAACCGAATGAGCTGAACATAATGGGTTCTCCTTGGCCGTTCGCCGCTTGGGGCATGGATGTGATTGGACGTATAGAAAATGCTGCATCAAACAAACATCATTTCATCCTAGTAGCCATTGACTACTTGACCAAATGGGTCAAAGCCTATACATACAAAGCCGTCACGAAGAAGGTGGTGGCAGATTTCGTCCGTAACTACATAGTCTGCAGATTCAGGATCCCAGAGTCAATCATCACTAATAATGCAGCCAATCTCAATAGGATCTCACAAGGTAGATTTGTGAGAAGTTCAGGATCGTCCACCGCAACTCCACAACCTATAATCTGCAAATGAATGGAGCAGTCAAAGCAGCCAATACAAAGATCAAAAGGATCTTACGAAAGATAATGGACAACAACATGCAATGGCATAAGAAGTTATCCTTCGCCTTATTGGGTTACCGCACCACTATGAGAACATCCACCAAGGCAACACCATAAATGTTGGTGTATGGCACAAAAGCTGTGATACCTGTAGAGGTCGAGATACAATCTTTGAGGGTAATTCGAGAAGCCAAGTTAGATGATGCAGAATGGATACGAGTCAGGAAAGAGGAACTAACAATCATCGATGAAAAGAGAATGGACACAGTATGCCATGGTCAGCTATATAAAAATAGAATGGCCAATGCATTCAACAGAAAAGTGAAACCTCAACAATTCACAACGGGGCTATTGGTTTTGAAGAAGATATTCCCCCATCAGGAAGAAGCCAAGGGAAAGTTCACACTGAACTGACGAGGTCCTTAAGTTGTCCATCGAGTGTTGTTGGGAGCAGCATTGATCCTAGTATAAATAGATGGCAGAGTCAGCACGAAGGCCATCAACTGAGATGCAATCAAGAGATACTACATTTGAAGACAATAGATTTAGGGTTTGGTTGTAACAAAACTATGCCTGACCTAACTTCCCACGGTGGGATACGTAGGAATCCCACGTAGGGTCCGGTCTCTCTCCCCCTTTTGTAATAGAAAATCCAAATATCATTTTATATGCACTCGGAACTATTCCATGACTTGATTTCCTTTGGCAGTAATAGTAGACAATCCATATCGGATTCAGTCATCTATTATAATTGAACTACATTTTGGCCTGATTCCAATTAGATACGTAGGTAGTCTAAGTTAGACTCAAACAATTTATTTTAGTTTTTTATCATTGGGTATCTATTGTAATCGAACTACATTTTGACTTGATTACATTTGGATACGTAGACTGCCTGAGTTAGGCTCAGTAATCATCATAATTCATTCACCATTGTAATCGAACTACGTTCAGACCTAATTCCGTTCGGATACGTAGGCAACTTAAAACGGTTCGGTCATAACTCGAGGAAGCTTTTGTAATGCATTTATTAGAATAGGACACGATCGCGAGGGCAAGAAGCTACGACATTAGGTGCATCTCCGAGAATCATCACCAACAAAACAGAGCCATCTAGAAACAACATTCACATCGAAGGGAACTTCTACACATGGCATAATCCGGAACAATGACATTTGCCATAAAAACGAATGGTTTTCTAAATGTTTTCTAGAAAACTATTATTCCGTTGATTTACCAGATCCGGGGCAAAGCCAGGCCTACAATCTACACAAACCAATACCCTCACTCCTCTACTAAGAATTTTTCTTTGAGCGCAGGACTGACGAGAATCGATGGGTGCTAGCGCACACTAGGGATAATGACGGACCCACTACAATCTCACGAGCCCCTATCTCTCCTTCATTATTCAATTAATTTTCTCATAAGGTTATGGACTAACTTCAAATTCTTTCCAGGTATTCCGGAACCAAGTCTTCTATACATCGGAGCACATGTATATAGCAAACCACCTGCTCAACCAATCTGAGTGCCCTATACATATCGAAACGTCGACTCCGCTAATCGGAGCCCAGAATATAGAAAATCGTCCTCTCAACCAGTCGGAGCGCCCTGTACATATAGAGTCGCCGGCTTCTTTAATCACAACCTTGTGTATAAAAACTTCTTAGCTTCGCCAACTGGAGAATGTCACGCCCCAACCTCGGGAGGCGCGACCGGCACTGTCCGCTATGGAGCCACCTTCATTCGTTTAAAAATGTAGCGCCCCCTGCAAAAGGGATGTTAATACCATGGAATAATACTAGTAAGTATAACTAAACACCATTTAGTTAGAAATAACTTTCATACAAGAACAAGGAAATCACAAGTACAACCCGAAAACTTTAAACGATCACAACATAATCAAATAAAAGAATCATACAATTTTCACATCAATTTTCCATAGCTTTTAGTTTGGGGCATTTCATACTGTTCATCATTGTTCATAATACCACCGCTATCTTGAGCGGAGTTCGATCTCGACCCGATCGGCTAGGTTGCCTCATTTGAGACATATACCTCAATCGCAATCTCATTTTCCTCTTCCGGAATTCAATATCAGCACAATGCCACCATGTGTGCGACATGGCGTCCGATCTCAGCCCGATCGGCTAGGCCGCCTTACCAAGGCATTGTTCCTTTCTCATTAATTATCTCATTTCAATCTTTGTTTCACATATATCATTTCATAGGCACTTGGGGCCACAACTATCACATCATTTTTGGCACTAGGCCACATTTCACACCATTCCCAATTTCAATGTTAGCTTTGCAATTTAGGATAATAGGTGCACACAAGAGCAATCTAAATTGTAAGCATAGATAATACTTCACATAGATGGCACAACAACGTAGCTTCAATCTTGATTTAAGGTCTAAGCAATTCAATACATGATTCATATTCTTCGCACCCTTTCAAGTTATCAAGAATAGCACATTGATCATATTGAGACACATCTTTCACGTATATAAAGTTGCAACATCAATTCATGTGAAATAACAATCAATACAACAATCCAACTTTAATCTTACCGCACTTACACAAACACCAACGGAGCTCAATTTCTAAAAAGAGGGGGTTTTAGCCATACATACCTCAATTGAACTTTCCTTAATCCTATAATGTTCCGGAATGTTCGCAACTTCAATCTATTTAAGCAATGTAGCACAATTGAACCCATAATCAGGAAAAGATCATAATCTTAGCTCACTTGAGCATTTTATCAAGCATTGAGTGTTCATTAAGGTCTTATGGTCCTTTTATGCAAGATTACACCAACCCATTCCCCATGCCTCTCTATTTATAATTTCCCCATATCTTCTAAGAACACATGCATGCAATGTAATCACCCTTATCCCCATGAATTACCTCACTAATGACCCCTTATAGCTATGTTAAAAATTAAGAGCTGAGGGGATGAAGTCTTACCTCCTGGGATGAATATTTAGGTGCCTCACTTGATTATCTTCAGTGTTTTAACAAGAATTTGTGGAGCAATTTTTGATGAAAGGAACTTCCTCTCTCTTAGACCCTCTTTCTCACTCTAAAAACATCAGGAAATAGGCTCAAAATGAGCCATTGCATAAGTTATAACGACAGGGGGTCGGGTTTAAAATTTAAAAATTTGGAGCCCCGACTCAAATCTGCGGTCGCATATGCGATCCCATAATTGACATGCGGCACGCGAAATGGACCGCAAAAATGGCTTCAAAAACCTGAGCAAACTGCCCGAGTATGCGACAGGAATGCGGTCCGCATACCTATTCTGCGGTCGCATAATGCACCGTAGAACTGCCCCTCACAGAATTCCTAGGGGATTATGCGATGACTTGATAATAGGCTAGATTTAGGTAATTTGGCGAATGTTTATGCTCCCGCTTGATTATATTCCAATGTCATAATATGGTTAAATGGTGAAAAATGGGCTTTAGTTGTGAATTTTACACATTGCAGGATGAGGAGCCTATGTGATGCCTTAAAGTTGTGATTGGAGCTAATTTGGAGCAAGAAATATCCCTCGGAGCTGAGTGTGCGTGAAGACTAGAAAAAAAATCGAGGAAATAAAGATCCAGACTAGCGCGAGCTCTAGCGTGAGCAGTAGCCCGATTGCGCTAGTCCAGTTGCGGGAGGCAAAATGTCAGCCGACTAGCGCGAGCTCTAGCGCGAGCACTAGCGCGTTCGCGCTAGTCCCAGTTCCGAAAAAGACTTGTTAGGGGAAAAATTAGAAATCTGGAGGAAATTTCACTTAACCTTATAAAGTCAAGCTCGCCCAAGGATTAAATATCAAGGTTTTCATAGTTTAGTGCAAGAAACACAGAGGCAAGAGGCAAGGAGGAAAATCCAACATCAAGTTCTTCTTTTCTTCTTCTTGTTTTTATGATTTGAATGAAATTAAATATTATTGAGATGAACACTGCTATGAGTGGCTAAAACCGATTGTCCTAGGGTCATGGGTGAAACATGATTGTTGTTGTTCAGCGTTAATTTAACAAAGTCGGTTTAATCATATTGGGTTGTTTATTTAATTCTGTTCTAAATTATTTTGCTGAGTGGCTAACAATGGAATACTATCTACGAATCTATAGTTGAACTCAAAAGTGGGAACTTTGGATTGCATATAGAATTAAATAGAGCAAGTTCTTGAACCTGGGCATCGGGGGACGGATTCGCAATTAGGATAGACATATACCTAATTGCCTTATTTGGTTGAAATACAAGATTTATAAATGCATTCTTGTTAATTTTAATTCCATAGACATATAGGCATTAAGTTAACTTCAATAGGCGAGTAAGAACTCGACAGATTCTTATGAGCAATATTAACCTTGTCAATCAACAACCCAGATAAATCGATTAGTTATTTTAAGCCAAGAACACAACGTGATTGCTAACTAGCCTGTGACCCTGGAATATTCTCCCCTACTGCTTATCATTCGAAATTGCTATTTGGTTTGTTGATTATTTCAGTTAGTTTATTAATTGATATTTTAGGTAGTAAATTAAAGACGAATATCCTTTGTGAATAATCTCTTGGATCGACAAGTTAATTGAGTTTAAATCAGTCAATAGTTAATCACAAGTCTTCGTGGGAACGATACTCTACTCAACACTTTATTACTTGACGATCACGTGCACTTGCGTAAGTATTTTGGTCGCAACAAGTTTTTGGCGCCGTTGCCAGGGACTTAGAAATTAGCTACTTGACTGAGTTAAGCTTTTATTAGTTATTTGTTCAAGCTTTAATTTTCAGTTTACCTTGTTTGTGTTAACACAGGCTCTTCTCTTGAATGCGGAGGAATAGAAGCGCAAACAATCTACTTCCCCTTGATCCTGCGATTGAACGAACAATTCACAGAGTGAGGAGGGAAGTAGACGCAAGAACCAGAATTGAAAGACAACTGGACATAGTAGTCCAACCACAGCCAATAGAGATGGCAGGGAATGAGGAACGCGCGGTGATTGAAGCCGCAAGGCCCAGTCTTGCTAACATGACTCAGGCTATTGTGAAGCCTGATATCACAGGGCACTTTGAACTCAAACAATACATGGTGCAGCTGATCCAGTCCACAGGGCAATATGTGGGTCTACCTAGTGAATACCCGCAGAGGCACATTCAGACTTTCTTGGAAATCACGGACACTTACAATTATCCAAATGTTTCCAAGGACTATGTCAGGCTGACACTTTTCCCCTTTTCACTGCTTGGGGACGCTAAGGAGTGGTTGCAGAAGGAGCCCGCAAACTCAATCCGCACTTGGGATAATCTAGCAAGGAAATTCTTAATCAAGTTTTTCCCCACTAAGATAACACAGATATTGAGGAGTCAAATTCTTGGGTTCGAACAACGAGATGGCGAGACACTTTGTCAAGCATGGGAAAGGTACAAGAAGATGCTCAGAGACTGTCCACATCATTGTCAAACTGACGAGGTATTGGGTCACACTTTCGTGGATGGGTTAGATGATGCATCAAAGATAAATCTTGATTCAGCTTATGGGGGTAGTTGCATGGCCAGACCGTACAGTGAAATCCAAATCTTGCTAAATAACTTCACTGCTAATGATCATAATTGGCAAGGTGAGGGTGATTCAAGAAAGGCAATTAAGCAAAAATCAGCTGGATTACTTGAGCTCGATGACTTGTCAGCCATGAGAGCCGATATTGCAAAGTTGGCCAATCAGATGACTAGGATGACAATGCAGCAACCACAAACAATGCAACATGTACAACAAATGGCTATTTGCTGCAAATTATGTGGTGACAATCATATGAGTGACATGTGCCCCACGAATCCTGAATCCATATACTATGTGGGGCAGCAGAACAGAGGTCCACCGAATCAGCATGCACAATACGGGAATTCTTACAATCCAAATTGGAAGAATCATCCCAACTTTTCATGGGGTGGAAATCAGCCGAATCAGAATCATTATAGACCCCAAGGGAATTTCAATCCACCTCAGAAGCCACCCTAACAAATGAAAGAGAGTACAAATGATTTGCTAAAGAAGTTGTTTCTTGACAATCAGCAGCTCAGAACCGATTTCAGAAATCTTGAAAGGCAAATGGGGCAGTTGGCAACGAATCAAAACACCAGACCTGCAGGCGCCCTCCCCAGTGATACCGAAAAGAATCCTCAAGTGAATGCAGTTACACTCAGAAGCGGGAGGGAGCTGGAGGAAGTGCCAAAGAAAAGAAAAGACAAGGCCACACCCGAGGGGGAGTTGATACCTAAGGAAACACATGAATCAAAGAATACTGATGCAATTCCAGAGCCAATGGAGGCTACAAGGCCACCACCACCTTTCCCCCAGAGATTGCAGAAAAAGAATGACGATCGCATGTTCAGCAAATTTTTTTCCATGTTGAGCCAGGTTCAATTAAATATTCCACTCGTTGATGTACTACATGAAATTCCAAAGTATGCTATGTACATAAAAGATATAGTGGCTCACAAGAGAAGATTCACTGAATTTGAGACAGTTGCACTTACTGAGGAGTGCACCTCAAGGGTCCAGAACAAGCTTCCTCAAAAGCTTAAGGATCCTGGCAGTTTCACCATTCCAGTGCGCATTGGTAATATTGATGTGGGTCATGCTCTTTGCGATTTGGGGGCGAGTATAAATCTGATGCCCTTATCTTTGTTCAAGCAATTGGGCCTAGGAGCTCCAAGGCCAACTACTGTGATGTTGCAGCTGGTTGATAGATCAATAGCACACCCCGAGGGAGTGATTGAAGATGTGTTGCTGCAAATTGGAAAATTTATCTTCCCAGCTGACTTCATTATCCTGGATTATGAGGCTGACGAACTGGTCCCAATAATATTGGGGCGATCTCTTTTGGTTACTGGTAATGCAATCATTAAAGTGAGAGAGGGAAAAATAATTTTGAGGGTGGATGATGAGGAAGCAGTCTTTAATGTGTACAAGGCAATCCAACTTCCCCGCCACTATGAGGAGCTCTCAGTGATATCCGTTGTTGAGGCGGATGATCAAATTCTTGACACGAGTGTATATCTAGACGATTCTCTATAGAAAACACTTATGTTGTTCAATAGCATGGGAAACGATGAGGAGGTTGAGGAGATGATGCACAACCTGGATACATCCTGCGGTTACATACAGGGGATACACCCCTTTGAGCCTTGAATAGGCCAGATGGGCCGCCCCCAAAACCGTCAATTGAGGAGGCTCCAAAATTGGAGCTTAAACCTTTTCCCCCTCACCTTCAATATGCTTATTTGGGTGACTCTGACACTTTACCTGTTATTGTTTCTTCTGAATTGTCTAAATTGCAGGAAGGGAAGCTGTTGAGGGTGCTACGTGAGCACAAGCAAGCACTTCGGTGGACAATGTCTGACATTAAAGGCATTAGTCCAGCTTTTTGCATGCATAAAATCCTCATGGAGGACGGACACAAGCCCAGTGTAGAGCAACAACGATGACTCAATCCAATCATGAAAGAAGTGGTAAGAAAAGAAGTGATTAAGTGGCTTGACGCAGGTATTGTATTTCCAATCTCAGATAGCAAATGGGTAAGCCCCGTTCAATGTGTACCTAAGAAGGGGGGGATGACTGTGGTTGTTAATGAAAATAATGATTTGATTCCCACAAGAACTGTCACTGGTGGAGGATTTGTATAGATTATAGAAAATTGAATAATGCCACTTGAAAGGACCACTTCCCTCTCCCCTTTATTGACCAAATGCTTGATAGATTAGCTGGCCAGGAATATTACTGTTTCTTAGATGGTTACTTCGGGTATAATCAGATTGCTATAGCCCCAAAGGACCAAGAGAGAACCACATTTACGTGTCCATATGGCACGTATGCGTTCAAGAGAACGCCCTTTGGTCTCTGTAATGCACCTGCGACTTTTCAAAGGTGCATGATGGCTATTTTTACTGATATGGTTGAAAGATTTGTAGAAGTATTCATGGATGATTTTTCTGTGTTTGGGTGCTCTTTCGATAACTGTTTAATGAATCTGGATAAAGTACTTGCTAGATGTGAAGAGACGAACCTGGTGCTAAACTGGGAAAAGTGCCACTTCATGGTACGTGAAGGTATAGTATTGGGGCACAAGGTGTCTAAAAATGGTTTGCAGGTGGACAAAGCAAAGGTGGAAGCAATTGAAAAATTGCCCCCACCAACGTCCGTCAAAGGCATTCGCAGTTTCTTGGGCCATGCAGGTTTTTATCGTCGTTTCATTAAAGATTTTTCGAAAATTTCCTCTCCCTTGTGCAGGTTGCTTGAGAAAGATGTCTCCTTCAAGTTCGATGATGCCTGTCTGAAAGCATTTGAGGAGCTGAAGGGAAGGCTAGTGACTGCACCAATTATCATAGCCCCGGATTGGGAGCAACCCTTTGAGTTGATGTGTGATGCGAGTGACATAGCTATTGGAGCTGTTTTGGGGCAAAGGAGAAATAAAATCTTTCACTCCATCTACTATGCGAGCAAAACTCTGAATCCAGCCCAGATGAACTACACAGTTACTGAAAAGGAGTTGCTTGCAGTGGTGTGGGCGTTTGACAAGTTCAGATCATATTTAGTGGGGACCAAAGTCATCGTCTACACAGATCATTCAGCTATCAGATACTTGTTTGAGAAGAAAGACGCCAAGCCGAGACTGATTCGTTGGGTCTTTCTCTTGCAAGAGTTTGACTTAGAAATTCGAGATCGAAAAGGAACAGAGAACCAAGTGGCTGATCACTTGTCCAGATTAGAAAATCGGAGCCATGTAGCTGAAGGTGGGTCTATCAAAGAAACATTTCCTGATGAGCAGTTATTGGCAATCACCTCAAGTGAAGCCCCGTGGTATGCAGATTATGTGAATTTTATTGCAAGTGGGGTGACACTACCAGAATTGACACCTGATACTAGAAGAAGATTCCTACATGATGTGAGGCTCTACATGTGGGATGAGCCATTCTTATATCGGCTATGCGCAGACCAGTTGGTGCGAAAATGTGTTCCTAAGGAAGAGATGAATGCAATATTGCATGACTGTCACGCGTCACCATACGGAGGATATCACGGTGGAGATAGGACCGCCCAGAAAGTTCTACAATCAGGTTTCTATTGGCCTAAATTGTTTAAGGATGCACATGCCTTTGTTAAAATGTGTGATAGATGCCAAAGAACCGGAACAATCACCAAGAGTCATGAGATGCCTTTGCAGAATATTCTAGCAGTAAAGCTTTTCGATGTTTGGGGGATCGACTTCATGGGACCATTCCCATACTCCAATGGGCACAGTACATTTTGGTGGCAGTGGACTACGTGTCTAAGTGGGTGGAGGCCATTGCTCTTCCCACTAATGACGCAAAGGTAGTGGTGAGTTTTGTAAAGAAGCACATCTTCACACGCTTTGGAACTCCACGAGTGTTGATAACTGATGGCGGATCGCACTTCTGCAACAAATTGCTGAATAATATCCTTGCAAAATATAGAGTCAAGCACAAGGTTTCCACATCCTATCATCCCCAAATGAGTGGTCAAGTGGAAGTGTCAAACAGAGAGGTGAAGCAGATTCTAGGGAAAACAGTGAATGGAAATAGAAAGGATTGGGCTGGGAAGCTCGACGACGCATTGTGGGCATATCGAATTGCATACAAAACTCCCATAGGTGCTTCTCCATATAAATTAGTTTATGGGAAGGCAGGTCACTTGCCTGTCGAGCTTGAACACAAAGCTTATTGGGCATTTAAAAAGCTGAACATGGATATGGATTTAGCTGGAGAGAAGAGGTTGCTGCAACTCAACGAGCTTGATGAGTTTTGATTGCACGCATATGAGAATGCCATGTTGTATAAAGAGAAGACTAAAAGATGGCATGACAAGCACATCCAACATCGAGAGTTGGAGCCGGGGCAAGAAGTTCTGTTATTCAATTCGAGGTTGAAGCTCTTTCCTGGAAAGCTTAAATCTCGCTGGTCAGGCCCTTTCGTTGTGGTAAGTGTGAAGCCTCATGGAGCTGTGGAGTTGCGGGATATGAGCTCAAATGGTACCTTCTTGGTAAATGGCCAGCGGATAAAACATTATTGGGGTGGTGACATTGCACATCACAAGACCTCGATGGACCTGTCGGATGCTTGAAAACGTGTTGAGTCGTGCCGCGACGTTAAATCAGGCGCTGGATGGGAGACAACCCATTGAATTGTTGTAACCGTCATGGCACGACAATAACTAAGGCGCTGGTTGGGAGGCAACCCAATGATAGTTGTAGTGTTACTTGTGAGTTTTACAACGTGCTAACCAATGCAGGTGACAAAGGGTGGGCGAAAAGACCATCGACCATGGTGGAGTCAGGTGAAAAACTTGGAAAAACATGTTGCCCAGTAGCGCGATCGCGCTACAGCTCGCGCTAGAGGTCGTGCTAACTGGGTAACATTCTGCTTAAGCTGCACAAAAATTAGCGCGAAAAGTGCATGATTCTGCCTAGTGGTCGCGCTAAAAGTGTTCGCGCTAGTGGTGCATGATTCTGCCTGGACTAGCGCGATAGCGCTAGTGTTCGCGCTAGTCCTGCCCCAGAAATCAATGGGTGGGTCGTTTTAAAGTTTTTTTTTCTTTTTTTTTCTTTAGTCTAACTTAATCCCCCCCCCCCAGTCTCACGATCTCCCTTCCCCACCAGGCTCACACACTTTCTTCTATCTACTCACCACCATCTACACCACAGGTATGAGCCCCAGTTGCAATTTCTTCTCTTTTTTTTTCTCTCTTTATTTTTCAGATTTTTGTTGTAGTCCAATGCGTTGTTGTAGTAGTTGTTCTTTAGTGATTATGTGGAGGAATTGGTAAAATATGCTGTGGTGTTGGTGGGTGGTAAGTGTGGGGTGAGGGATACTTGATTTGTGATCTTGATGAGATTCTGTGGTGGCTTTATGTTATAAAACACTTAAAAAGGGTTGTGAAGGCCTAATGCCCACAAGGTGTTTGTGGAAAGTCCTCAATGAACTTTACTATTTAGTTGTGCCCACTCACGCGGGTGAAGTCTGAGTAACCGCAGTGTGTCACAATTTTTGTGTTCAACCTTGCTAATGTATTCCCGTTTTTCAGGTATCATGGCACCATCGCGAAAACTCCACACCACAGGTCCATCCTCAAGCAGCCAAGCCGCCGCACCCAGGACACAATGGGCAGCCCCTGCACGCCCTTTTGACAGTAACAAATTTGTCTCAGCCGCTGCTCAAGGCCACTTTACGGAGAAGGCAACTAAACAGCCGATTCTAGAGAAGGGAATTGATATGAATTCAGTCCAGCAGAAATGCCCTCACATGTACACGGAGTTGCTAAGGCGGGGGCTGTAGACCTTCATTAATGAGCCAGTGGAGGCCAATGCAATGGTTGTGCGGGAGTTTTACGCTAATCTGTCTGAGCATGACAATAGTGTGGTCACAGTGCACCGCAAGGCGGTGAATGCCTCTATTGAGGCGATACAGATGGCATACCATTTGCCCCCTCCCGTGCCTGAGCATGATGACTTATATGAGTATGGCCGGAACCCAACGGATGCGAAGTGGGAGCGATTCTTTGATGCAATTTGCGTACCCGGAAAAGAGGTGCAATGGATGCAATATGGTGAGAAGTTTCATTCCTCAGCATTATCCCCTGAGGCGAAGAGCTGGTTGTATGTGACTAACAGCCGTCTTATTCCGTCCAAAAACACTACGGAGGTAAATGCACCCCGAGCTGCTTTGATTTGGTGTTTCATCAGGGGTCTTAACTTCGATATAGCCAAAGTGATGCACAACGAAATATTCGTTCGCTGCCCAGTGAGAATGTATGGGTTCTTTTTCCTCTCTTTAGTGACTCAGCTTTGCAGGCAAGCTCGGGTGCCCGAAAATCTCCGTGTGGATGGGCTAGTACGAAATGGCCACAAGGTCCGGCCCGACAAGGTCGCCACGGCGACGGAGCCAGCGACCTCAGGTGAAGCGGATGAGAGTGGCTCGGATGACTCGGAGGAAGGGGTGGCTGATCAGGTGAAGGTAGAGGGCGAAACACAGCCCCAAGAGCCCAGTGCAGCAGCTGCAGCACCGTCCGGAGCAGCATCATCTTTAGGAACTGCTAGAGTGTCCCGTTTTACTGCGTTGGAGCAGGAGGTGGCCGGGTTACGCTCCTCCGTGACTGAGTTGGGAACTCGTGTAGACGCAGTGGCTGCTCAGCAGACGAAGTCTCAAAAGAAATTTTTGGGCTGGCTGAGAGCTTTGGGTCGTGCGTGCCATGTGAACCCCGACACTGTGTCCGACCAGGAGTGAGCATTCAGGGAAGTTCCTTTACCTCACTAGTACTTCAATTCTTAAGCCATGGGGACATGTCTTCATTTTAAGTGTGGGGTGGGGGATACTTCAGTGTATATATGTAGTTGTATAAATCGTATGTATGCTTGTTTAGTTTTATTTTGTTTGGTTTTGACAGTTTTAGTAATTTAGTAAGAGTTCATTAGTTAGTTCATTAGTTTAAACTAGGTAAGTGGCTTGTCCAGACAACGGATCTCTTTCGGCGGGGTTCTTGAGGGACTAAGTCTATTAAAAAAAATGGAAAATATGAAGACTATTCCTGATGACGGATCCTTTGGACAATTTTCTTGAGGGAAGTTAGTCTAGAAAAATACCAAAAAGATTTTTTATTTTTTATTTTTAGGTAGTGTAGTAACTCCCCCTTGGTTTTTCTTTGGGCCACGGTTCTTTTCCAAGGATTTAAACTTGAACCGGGTATAGGTAGTTTGTTTTTTTTAGTTATTTTATTTTCTTTTTGATTTGTAGATTAGGTTTCATGGGCTACGAGCTAGAGAATCAAAAGAGAACCTATAGCGTCGACACACCTGAACACAACAGACATTGGAGTGTAACGCTTAGTCTTATTGGTTGAATTTCACAAAAAGTGTCTTAATTTGTATGTTTGTCACTGACTTGAATGCTCATAATGGAGTGTCTCGATGAGTTAATCTGGAATGAGTCATATGCCATGTGTGGTGAGGTTTTTGTATAGTCTATGTATTGTAGTTGTGTCTAGAACTTGCCAGGTATGTGAGTCGAAGCGAAAATTTAGGTGATGCTCGGTTTGAAAAATGATTTTAGGCTTTCTTTGATCTTTTTGAGCTTAATTGCTTACCTCAAATAAAATCTATCCCTAGTTAAACCTATTGAGCCTGTTGACTTTTATTTGGCACCCACATTACAAGCCTATACTTTTTTTTATTCTTAATTGACATTGTTTTGATCCCTTTTCCTCTTAAAGCACTTTAATTGTAAGCGCTAAAAGAAGTAATAAGGGACTAAGTGTGGGGTGGCTTTGGAGTGGAACCAATGAAATAAAAAGGTGCACTTATTTTTGTAAAAGAATACGCCACTAGTGGAAATTGAAAAAGAAAAAAAAAAGAGAAAGAAAAAAAAATGTAGTTGAATCTCAATTTTATTTTTGGTAGTGGAGTATACATTAAGATTATGCTCAAAGGAAGAGGGAAAACTTTTGGGAGTGATTTTATTTGTGAAATTGAAGTTAGGATCGAAGAATTTGCGCCTAAGTTATCATGTGATGTGTTAAAGTGCTTAGGAGGGTTAGTCGCTATTCCTAAATACATCCTACCCGTCCCTTAGCCCACATTACAACCATGAAAAAGTCCTAATTGATTTTAGATCGAGCGAGCCTACATTAGTAGAGATTTACATTAATGGCAAGCTTATGGTACCAATTACATGCAAGTGACTTCTTTTGTGAGTGTGAGCGATTTTCTTTGATATATGTGAGCATGAAACTCGAAGATATGAATTAATTTTATTCTCTTTGCTGTGATTGTGAGGGCATGTGATTGGTGAAGGAAAAGCAAGTCTTGACTTCTGTGTAGAGTACTTTGAGGAAGTGTAATATTGCTTGGCACTTGAGAGTCGACTTTTGAGGCTGATTGTTCACTACTAGGCGTAGCATATGTGAATTGTTCTGGGTGTAAGGCGTTAAGGGAAATTGTTGAGTGGAACCTCTAAAGAGTATAGTTTGATTACTCGAGGACGAGCAATGAATTAAGTGTGGGGTGTTGATAATAGGCTAGATTTAGGTAATTTGGCTATTGTTTATGCTCCCTCTTGATTATATTCCAATGTCATAATATGGTTTAATGGTGAAAAATGGGCTTTAATTGTGAATTTTACACATTGCAGGATGAGGAGCCTATGTGATGCCTTAAAGTTGTGATTGGAGCTAATTTGGAGCAAGAAATATCCCTCGGAGCTGAGTGTGCGTGAAGACTAGAAAAACAATCGAGGAAATAAAGATCCAGACTAGCGCGAGCTCTAGCGCGAGCAGTAGCGCGATCGCGCTACTCCAGTTGCGGGAGGCAGAATGTCAGTCGACTAGCGCGAGCTCTAGCGCGAGCACTAGCGCGTTCGCGCTAGTCCCAGTTCCGGAAAAGACTTCTTAGGGGCAAAATTGGAAATCTGGAGGAAATTTCACTTAACCTATATAAAGTCAAGTTCGCCCAAGGATTAGATATCAAGGTTTTCATAGTTTAGTGCAAGAAACATAGAGGCAAGAGGCAAGAAGGAAAATCCAACATCAAGTTCTTCTTTTCTTCTTCTTGTTTTTACATTTTGAATGAAATTAAATATTATTGAGATGGACACTGCTATGAGTGGCTAAAACCTATTGTTCTAGGGTCATGGGTGAAACATGATTGTTGTTGTTCAACGTTTAATTTAACAAAGTCGGTTTAATCATATTGGGTTGTTTATTTAATTCTGTTCTCAATTATTTTGCTGAGTAGCTAACAGTGGAATACTATCTACGAATCTATAGTTGAACTCGAAAGTGGAAACTTTTGATTGCATATAGAATTAAATAGAGCAAGTTCTTGAACCTGGGCATCGAGGGACGGATTCGCAATTAGGATAGACATATACCTAATTGCCTTGTTTGGTTGAAATACATGATTTATAAATGCATTCTTGTTAATTTTAATTCAATAGACATATAGGCATTAAGTTAACTTGAATAGGCGAGTAAGAACTCGACAGATTCTTATGAGCAATATTAACCTTGTCAATCAACAACCCAGATAAATCGATTAGTTATTTTAAGCCAAGAACGCAATATGATTGCTAACTAGCCCGTGACCCTAGAGTATTCTTCCCTACTGCTTGTCATTCGAAATATCTATTTGGTTGGTTGATTATTTTAGTTAGTTTATTAATTGATATTTTAGGTAGTAAATTAAAGACGAATATCCTTTGGAAAAATCTCTTGGATCGATAAGTTAATTGAGTTTAAATCAGGCAATACTTAATCGCAAGTCTTCGTGGGAACGATACTCTACTCACTACTTTATGACGATCACGTGCACTTGCGTGAGTGTTTTGGTCGCAACAAGTTTTTGATCATCTAACCCATAATTAATATGCGGCCCGCATATTAATTATGCGATCGCATAGTTGGCCGCATAGTTGACCTCAAAATTACCATCAAACTGTCTGACTCCGCGGCGACTATGCGATCCACATAGCTATTATGTGACCACATAAATGCACTTTTCTGGAAAACATTATTCCTTAACTTTTAATGCACAGATCAGTCCAAAAGGTTCGAACTGCGGCGAGCTGAAGATTTTACAAATTTCTAACACGTATTCCTAACTTGGCACTACGAGCTCTCGTGTTTTGAGTAGAAATTTTTACGGGGCCTTACATCCTCCCCCACTTAGGATCATTTGTCCTCGAATGAGGATTAGGGTTCACTCATTAGCAATCTTTATGCAACCTCAGCTTTTCACAATCATGGAATATATCAACAGCCCAAAATTTGGCTAACTCCCTAAATTTCCAAAATTTTTGCTAGAGTTTCCTTTGTATCTAGGCCTATCCACCTACCAGAGAGCCCAAGAAACATGTCCTAACAGCATATACATATTCCATAGACATAACATAACCTGTACAATACTAACCGTGGCCGCATAGGCAATCATATAACCAAAACAAAACAGAACAGTTTTACATAGATCAAATCAAGGATACAGAGTTCATAGGGACCAAAAGAATGAAAGCTATTACATGGCTATACAAACAAATGTGGGTACTTCCTTCTCATTTCTTCCTCGGCTTCCCAAGTGGCTTCCACAACTTGCTGGTTCCGCCATAACACCTTTACGGAGGCAATTTCCTTATTTCTCAATTTCCGGACTTGCCTGTCAAGAATGGCAACTGGAACTTCTTAATATGACAGTTCTTCATTAACCTCAATAGTTTCAACTGGCACAATAGTGGACGGATCTCCCACGACCTTCTTCAACATAGACACATGGAAGACTGGGTGTACCAATGACATCTCGGGTGGCAGCTCGAGGTTGTATGCCACCTGACCTATCCTCTGAATGATTCTGTATGGTCTGACATACCTTGGACTCAATTTTCCTTTCTTCCCAAACCGCATGATACCCTTCATGGGGGAAACCTTCAAAAATACCCAATCATCTTCTTTGAACTCCAAATCTCTGCGACGGACGTCCAAATAAGACTTTTGGTGACTCTGAGCAGTTTTCAACCTTTCCTTGATAATTTTGACTTTCTCCATGGCCTGGTGCACAAGGTTCGACACTATCAATTCAGCTTCTCCAACCTCGAACCACCCAATGGGAGACCTACATCTCCTACCATATAATGCCTCAAATGGTGCCATCTGGATACTAGCGTGGAAGATGTTGTTATAAGCAAACTCTATGAGTTTCAAATGATCATCCCAGCTACCTTTGAAATCAAGAGCGCAAGCACGCAACATGTCCTCAAGCGTCTGAATAGTCTGCTCTGCTTGCCCGTCGGTCTGAGGGTGAAAAGCTGTGCTAAGATTTACCTGCATGCCCAAACCTTGCTGAAATTTCTTCCAAAAGTTGGCCGTGAACTGAGCCCCTCGATTTGAAATGATTGAGACTGGAGTACCATGCAACCTGACTATTTCCTTGATATACAACTGAGCATACTGTTTTGCCGTGTCAGTAGATTTGACTGGCAAGAAGTGTACTGATTTCGTGAGTCGATCCACGATCACCCAAATTGAGTCGAACTTGCGCGGAGTGCGCGGTAACCCTACCACAAAATCCATGTTCATCATCTCCCATTTCCACATAGGAATTTCTATGCATTGAGCCAATCCACTGGGCCTTTGATGTTTGGCTTTCACTTGTTACAGTTCGGACATCTTGCCACAAAGTCTGCCACCTCTTTTTTTCATGCTGTTCCACAAATAAACTTCCTTGAGATCATGATACATTTTTGTATAACCTGGGTGCACAGAATACCTGGAAGTGTGAGTTTCTGCCATGACCCTTTCCCGAAGGCCGTCAATATCCGGAACACATAGGCGGCCTCGGTACCATAGGGTACCATCATCCATGCCATAGGAAAAAGCTGTGGTCTTGTGTTTATGAATCCCCTATTTCAATTGTGCTAATAATGGATCGTTGAATTGCTTCTCTTTCACCTCCGCCACAAGCGACGATTCAGCCCTATTCTGCACAATTGTCCCTCCTTCATTAGAGTCGGCAAGGCAAACTCCCAAACTAGCCAATTGATGAACCTCCCAGGCCAACGACCTTTGATACGCCTTCAAATAAGCCAAACTTCCCATAGATTTTCGACTAAGAGCGTCCGTCACAACATTAGCCTTTCCTGGGTGATAGAGAATATCAATGTCATAGTCCTTGAGTAACTCTAGCCATCTTCTCTGTCTCAGATTCAACTCCTTCTACTTGAAAATATATTGAAGGCTCTTGTGGTCCATGAATACATCCACATGGACCCCATATAGATAATGTCGCCAAATCTTTAGCGCAAATACCACTGCCGCCAGCTCTAAGTCTTGGGTTTGATAGTTCTTTTCATGATTCTTGAGTTGTCTAGAAGCGTATGCTATAACCTTGCCGTGTTGCATTAACACACACCCAAGCCCGATCCTTGAAGCATCGCAATACACCACAAATCCCTCTGTACCCTCTGGCAGGGTTAATACTCGTGCTGTAGTCAATCTTGATTTCAATTCTTGGAAGCTCCTTTCACAAGCATCGGACCACTGGAACTTAACTTCTTTCTGGATCAATTTAGTCAAGGGAGAGGCAAGAGTAGAAAATCCCTCCACAAACCTTCTGTAGTACCCATCCAAACCCAAGAAACTGCGAATCTCTGTTGGAGTAGTATGTCTAGGCCAATTCTTCACTGCTGCGATATATTGAGGAGCAACCATAATTCCTTTCCTTGAGACGACATGACCCAAGAACGCGACAGATTCAAGCCAAAATTCACATTTCGAAAATTTCGCATACAATTGGTGTTGCTGAAGAGTCTGCAGAACTGCCCTGAGATGTTTAGCATGATCCTCTCGAATTCGGGAATACACAAGAATATCGTCAATGAACCCTATCACAAAGGAGTCTAGAAAAGGCTTGAAGACTCGATTCACAAGATCCATGAAAGCTGCCGGGGCATTTGTTAGCCCAAAAGACATTACCAGAAATTCAAATGCCCATACCGAGTCCTGAAAGCTGTTTTCGAAATATCCTGCTCCCTTATTTCAATTGGTGATACCCGGACCGCAAGTCAATTTTTGAGAAACACGTAGCACCTTGCAATTGATCAAACAAGTCATCTATCCTTAGTAGAGGGTATTTATTTTTGATTGTGACTTTGTTAAGTTGCCGGTAGTCAATACACATCCGCAACGACCCATCTTTCTTCCTTACAAACAAAACCGGTGCGCCCCATGGGGACACACTTGGCCGAATGAAACCTTTCTCTAGCAAATCCTTCAATTGTTCCTTCAGCTCTTTCAATTCTACCGGTGCCATTCTGTAGGGTGGAATTGATATAGGCTGCGTGCCAGGCATCACATCGATCCCAAAATCAATCTTCCTGTCCGGTGGGATCCCATGGAGCTCATCTAGAAAGACATCCAAAAATTCATTCACAACTGGCACGGACTCAAGGCTAAGTGCCTCGACATCGGTGTCCGTAACCCGAACTAAATGGTAGATACACCCCTTCTTGATCACCTTTGCGGCCTTAAGGTAGGAAATAAACCGACCTTTAGGCACTACATTATCCCCCTTCCATTCAACAACAGGATCATTAGGAAACTCAAGCCTGATAGTTCTAGTCCGACAATCGACCTTGGCAAAACATGAATAGAGCCAATCTATTCCTATTATTACATCAAAATCGACCATCCCCAATTCAATGAGATCGACCATGGTATCCCTACCACGTACCGTGACAACACAACCTCTATAAACTCGAGCAGCCATAATTGACTCACCAATCGGAGTAGACACCGAGAATGGCTCATGAAGCTGATCCAGTTCTATCCCAAATTCCATAGCAACAAAAGGGGTAACATAGGACAGGGCGGAACCGGGATCAATAAGTGCATACACATCATGAGATTGGACAGTCAGAATACCTGTAACAACATCCGGAGAAGCCTCTGCAGTCTGGAGACCACTCATAGCATAGAACCGGCTGGGTCCTCTCGAAATCTGCGCACCTCTCCTAGTTGCACCACGCCCCGCGGGTGCTGGGGTACCTCGAGCTGGAGAGGGGGCTGAAGATGTAGCAGCTGCTGGGCTGGCTGGCTGTGCTGTTCCCCTGCCCGCTCCCTGGAGGGATACACGACAATGCCTGTGAATATGACCCCTCATCCCACATCCATAGCATACGGGTAACTCCAAGTAGCAAATCCCTGAGTGCACCTTCCCGCACCTGGGGCACGGAGACCTCTGCTGCCGCTGCGACCTCTCTCTTGACTGACCCCGCTGGTGGGATCCCCTGTCGCCCTGACTGGGCCTGAAACGACTCCACTGCTGCTGCTGGTTGGGTCCTGATGGCGGTGCACTGGCTGACTGTGCAACAGACTGGGACGACCCTGATGATCCTTCCCGAAAAGCTGATCTTCCTCCACCTAGTGACTCACCAATGTTGCCCGCCGGACCGGGTCTTTCTGTTACCCTCTCTCTCCATTCTGTTCTTCAGTTTGCGGTTCTTTGTGGCCTGAGCAGATGCTACCATCATCCCATAATTCATGTCAGAATTCAAGGCAGCTGTAGAAGCCTCATTAATAGTTTAAGGATTAAGGCCCTGAACAAAACGGCCCACCCTAGCCTCCATTGTGGGCAACATGTGAATGGCATATTTGGACAAGCGGGCAAACTCCACATGGTACTCCCACACACTTCTGCTACCTTGTTTCAGATTCTCAAACTCTGCTGCACGGGCTGCCCTTGTCTCAGCTGGCAGGAAATGATCTATAAATGCATTGGCAAACTCGCTCCACCTCGCCGGAGGGCTCCCCTCCTCACGGGAATCTTCCCACAACTCAAACCACGAATAGGCCACCCCTTTCAGACGGTAGGCAGCTAACTCTACTTCCTCTGTCTCAGTTGCACGCATAGCCCTGAGGGTCTTGGGGATCTCATCAATAAAATCCTGAGGGTCTTTTTCCGAATTGGCACCCGTAAACACTGGAGGGTCTAACTGAAGAAATCTGTTCACCCTGGAACTGGTGGAATCCCCTTGTTGGCTAGATGAATTGGGTGCAACACCTGACCTCTGGGCCTGAGAGGCCACTAGCTGAGTCAGCATCTGAATAGCTCCCCTAAGATCCCCATCAGAAATACCAGAACCGGAAGCTGGGGCTGGAGGCGGAACATGAGTATAAATGGGAGGGATGGTGGTACCCCCGTAGGTGTAGGAACTGAGGTAGTCTGCTCCGGAGTAGAAGAATCAGGCAGGGTGATAGCGGGGCGATTATCCTCACCCGCAGTATCAAGTAATGAATCATCGGCCACTCCTGGGGTGGCACTGGCTCCTTGGCCAATTTTGGCTTTCTTCTTAGGTGCCATGTACTGAAAATTGAAGGAATACACTAGTTAGAGGAGGAATAGTTTCACAATTGCCGCACGATCCAAAATATCAAAGAAGGGTGTTATTCCTAATGCCCAAGTAGCCTCCAACTTATAGATGTGTTCGACTTCGCACCGATAAGAAGGACTCTACTAGACACGGCTCTCCCCAAATCATCATTCAAGAACTACATTAGGTCTGATCCTCGTTAAGCCCGAGGTATGTAGGCGATTCAAAGCTAGGATTCTGCCCTAAATCTTTCCATAATTCTGTCCCTAATCTTTCCCAATCTTACAACTCATAATCTCCCCCAAATATATATGCCATTCTTGCAATACATGCCTAGAGTCGGGAAAAAATTGGTCATAGTTTAATTTTTTTGCCCGAAAACTCTTTCGTTGTCTCCGGTCAAAGAGGGGAAACTGTTGACGGCCAATTTTGACCCTCCATTATAAAATTAAATTATTTATGCTTAACAATTCTCAATAAATATGGTGAAAGTATTTTCTAATCAATTATACTAATTTTTATTAAAATAATAGGAAATTAGTAATTAATATTTTTAAATTAATAATTTGGTATTACATAATTATAAATATATATTACCTATACTGTTTTTAAAATTATAAAAATAACTCTCATATCTAATCCTTGAATTTTAATTTAACTCGCTTACTATTTAAATTAATCCGAAATTAACTTCATAACTTGATAAAGAAATCATTTTAATAGATAATCAATTAATTAAAGTAGTTTATAGTGTATTTAAGATTATATTTTTATCATATTTAATTTAAACTAATTAAGTTTAATTAGATTAATTTAAGGGGGTTAAAAGCATAAATTGCTATTTAAACACAATGCAACTATCCGTTAAATCAATTCCAGTCCATAACACCAACCTAAATCCACCTGACCCGGTCTGGAAATAACCGCTCTATTCCACCTTGTCAATCCAGGACATCTCCATTGAGCCAATGAAATTGTGCCACATCACCTGTCACGATCCAAAATTCAACTAGTCGTGATGGCACCTAACCCGACCCGCTAGGTAGGCTAGTTAACAATATAATGATAATGATAAGAGTTAAAAATGGTATAACTGAATTTTATACAATTTTCCAAGGACTGGTAGTACAAACCATGAGCTTCTAAGACTTAGAGTCATTTGTTCAAAACGTACATAAACAGATTTATAAATATGAAGCTACCAAGAACAAGAGGCAGCTATAACCGAAACGCAGGTACATCTTCAATGCCAGCTCCCGCTACTCGCAGCAACATCAGCTCCAAAATCTGCACGCATGGTGCATAAGTTTAGTATGAGTACAACTGATCCCATGTACTCACTAAGTAACAAACCTAACCTTAGGTTGAAATCATCGACGAGCTTAGACAACGGTCAAAGTCCAACACCAATAGCCAAGAACAACTCGTAACAATGTAATAAAAGCAGCACAAGTAATAACTCAAAGATATAATGCTCAGCTCGTTCACAGTTACAGAAAAATAGGCATGCTTTTCAGCTATAACTGTAAAACCCAAATCTTTAACAGAAATTACAAAAAATACGAGTAAATCAGAAAACTGTGATTTTTCCCATCAACGTTCAACAACACATAAGATATTTCATTCTCAGATAGCATGAGGAAAGTGCAACTCTATGCCTAAATGTTAATGTGCATGTGAAATCATGAATGTCACAATACCGTTTAACATGAGGAAATGCATCTTTATGCCTATATGCGTAGTATGCATGTCAAATATAATGTATCGCAGTGATGAACTCATGTACTCACACTCTCAGAGTACTCAATCTGACTGTCTCACACTCAATCACTCGGTACGCTCAATCTCTTGGTACACTCAATCACTCGGCACTCGCACCCGATACCTACGCTCACTACTGGTATGTAGACTCCAGAGAGGCGGATCCTACGCAAGTGCTAATATAAGCCAACATGGCCTGCCGTGGGATTCAGCCTGATCCCATCATTAATTAATAAAATCTGCTACGACGTACAGCCCTATCCCATTAGAGAATCAATAAATTCTTTTGCGACGTACAACCTGATCTCATAAATATCACTCACAATCCGGCCCTCAGGCCCCAACTCAGTCATCAATCTTTCCAGTCTCTCGAGCTCACATATCTCATGCCAATCAGCCCACACAATGATAACATGATATGACATCAATCCATAACAGAAATAGAGATATGATATGCAAATGAGTGAATATGACGGAGTATGTAATTGTAATTTAAGAAAATAACTCAACATCAGAAATGACCTCAGTAAGTCCCAATAGAATAAGTATATAACCTAAACATGAATTCTAACATGGATCACAACTCAATTACTCTAACACATAGGAATTTCATGGATAGAAACAACATTAGATTACTACATAGTACCACCGAACCAACCTAGTCACAATTTTCACGGTGCACGCCCACACGCCCGTCACATAGCATGTGCGTCACCTCAACACCAACCACATAACACGCATTTCAAGGATTCATATCCTCATTACTAAGTTTAGAAGTGTTACTTACCTCAAACACGTCGAATCCAATACCGAGCAAGCCAAACAATAATCTTGAAAGGTCATCCCACAGGTACCGACCTCTAAACGGCTCAAAACTAGTCCAAAATCAACTCAAGAACATCAAATAATGCCAAAGGAAACAAACCCAATCGATAAAGTTTGAATCTTTAATCAAAAGCCCAAAGTCAACAAAAGTCAATGCCGGGCTTGCCTTGGATTCCTAATCCAAGCTTACCCGAGCGAAGCCCGAACCATAGAAGCTCACACGAATGAAAATCGACTCAATCGGAGTCTGACAGCTCAACTAATACACCCAAGCATCGCTCTGGGGTGTTTATAACCCAAGAGTCCAACCCACACTAGTTTGGTCCCATAACTCTTGAAATACTCCTCCAAAACTCGCCTAATTCGAGTATGTTGTTCTCCTAATATTAGAACAAAAACCCAAAAGGATTCGATAAATAAATGCCTCTAACTCATTTTCAAAAATTCGGGACATAAACCTAGTCTTGATTTAAAGAATTAAATGGGATTTCAATTAAAATCATGTATTAAAGCTTAAACCAAGGGAATCAAAGGGAAATACTTAGGTTATGGTTTAGACCATACCCCATGGAAGAAACTTGAAGAACATCCTTGAATTCTCCCAATCCCAAACTTTCAAGTTGAGAAAAACACCCACAACATTAATACAAAAAGGCTAGCTGTTCTGCCTCATTTCTTGTGCCAAACGATCCTGAAACTCACTTTTGATGCCGCCAATGGATTCCTCGTGAAATTCCAATCAAGTTAGGCTTTTGAATTATTCCATTACCTTATAATGAAGGAGATATGTTGGTTTCAATATTTGGAAATAGTGCAGATTTTTAAATACGAATTCAGTGGCAATTTCGTAACTAATCTGAAAAATCTGGCAACCCAATTCTTAGTAAAATGACCATAAATTCCTCATACGATATCGAAACTTGATGATTTCAGTTGCTATGGTTCCAAAATTATGGTACCGATATAATGATTTAGTCGAAACACAAATCAAAGGCCGTTTTATCAATATGGTAACCTTTATTCTCACATCGATGTCGAAACAAAAAACAATCACCATACAACTCAAACTTATCCTAAATCATCATACAAACATATTGGAATAATTAAAACCCGAATCTGAGTCCATTTAACCAAAAGTAAAAGCTTCGTCAACTCTTCCAACTTAAAGCTTTTAAAATGAGAATCATTCTTCCAAATCAATCCCAAACTGCTCGAAAACTGAAACCAACCACACGCGCAAGTCATAATACATAATACATAATATCAAGCTACTCAAAGTCTCATGCCACCGAATGGAACGCTAAAGCTCAAAACGATCGGTCGGGCCGTTACATTCTCCCCCACTTAAAATATGTCCGTCCTCGAACGTGCCAAAGTTATTCCAAAGCCATCAAATCGCCATACACCCTCACCATACACATAACCATGTGTGATCCCACGTCACCCCAATCGATATAAGCCCGAAAACACCACCTAACAGAGGATCTTTACTTCAACCTTAATCGATTAACCTTAAAACCTAAATCCCCAGCATCTGGAACTCATTATATGACCCGATTCTCGCATCTATGCACCATATAACTCTGAAAAAGCTGTATCAATCCATAACCATATATCAAGACATAATCACATGATATATCACATAATTCAAATACTAATAGCAATAACTTCCGACCGCAATTGCCGCTCGATAACCAACCCGACACCGGTAACAAACCTCATATCAACTAAAATCTTGTTTTGAACATTCGCACATTACCAATAATGAAAGAAACGTACAGAAATGCATAACCAGCCATCAGATTAACAAGCCGTGGAGCTCTCTTGCCCGATAAGAACCATAGCCAAAATCTAAGCCGACCAGTGATACAATTCTTGCAAACATACCTTAATGAAATCCGATGGCACTCATTTCAGGCCCAATAACCTCGCCTCATCAAGTACAAGCTACTCGACCGACATGTCACACAAATCCTACTTAGAGCCACATACCATGCAATCCGTGTACCACCAAACAATAACTTAAATATACCAATGATGGAAAGAGAATGGAAATGAAGAAACCATCCTGCCAGCTCAACAGATACCACCACAAAGTGCAATGCTATCAATCCACCACACAAGAACATAAATCACGAATTAAGAACAAAGGATCATATCCTAAAATAATGTCGCTGCGATACATGACCCAATTCGAACAAGATCCATATGAAAGTACCTCAAGCCACAATGCTCAAAATTAAAAAACACACGCTATTTAACATCAATTACACGAAGTGCATGACCATAGCCATGGAGAAGCGAATAACACAATATACCACAGTCCGAAAAGACCATAACCAAGGCGCAATCAACCATTCAACACCAAATAACCATTTCTCTCGAATTCCATTACAAGGCCCAAACAAAATCGCATCGGGTGTGCATATAACCATCAAATCACAACCCCTCATAGCATAGAAGAGTAAAACATAGAACATATCAGAACACGAAAAGCCTCAACTCTAGCCGAATCACACGCCTTTCAGCAATAACGGTGCTGAGTCAATAAATTCGACCCGATGTACAATACACATCCTCATTGAGCCTACCAATGGTCCACCAAATCAACTCTGGTCATCTCAAAATTGATAAATGGCCCTCCAAAAGTCCACAATGACCTAACCATAGCACGTACTACCATATAGCTAACTTTTGCCACATCTTCATAGTCCCTAACTCCAAAATAATCTACTTTTGAGAACTCCCAGTCTTAAAATCCACAGAACACATGAATCACCATAGCTGATCCCAAATCCACCACTCGAATGACTACCACATCTCTCTTACATAATCATCCCCACGAGAAATACTTCTATAATTATTCCATGCCACATAGAAAAAACTGAACATAAGCAGTTGATCAACCAGGCGAGTACCGCAATACCAATGAAGCGTCCGTAAGTCAAAACACATTGCGCCTTCTGAAATGTGCACCCTTCTCAGGCTATACCAAGTAGTAATAACATTTATCTAGTCATCTGAAACCGTCCATGTTGTCTAAGTATTCATGACCTTCCCTTCAAAACTAACCCGTGACCTTGCACATATAAATCTCAATCCCATGCAACACACCCTATATATCATGCCATCATATGAAAAGCACGAAAATCTCATAATCAACTCTGAGTCACCAGCAGAATACATACTCGATCAGTCAGAAACCTTCCATTTGATCCCATCCAGGAGAAAATCACAATACGCAACATGCTCCTCATGCCGGTAGGAAATATCAATCTCAAACCGTGGTAGAAACCATTGAGAACTCTTTGAAACCCATTTGCACATAAACAAGCCATCATAACTGAATCTCTCTAAGTCAACCAAGCCACACAGGTCATCAAACCAAGAGTATTGCCACAATACACCTGTAGAGACTCACCACATCATAAGTACCCAACGAGCCGATCATATCCATTACCGTGTTGATCCAACCTACTACCAAGCTATCCTATTTCTCGTTCCTTTTGAATTACCCTCAAGTTGAAACTTCTCCTTGCTAGACCACCACGATCCTTACCAAAAGCTCACCAAAAGAGATATTATCGTAAAACCACACCGCCCTAAGGCCAATAAGCCATTGTATTCCCTCTTAAGTACCCCAAAAGTACCACAACCGAGGCACTCACTCTGAACAGACCTTCTGTGAATCTAAAGTCGTTCCCTTCACCTTCCTAATACTGAAATGTAGAAACCATAATGATATTGAAATACAGAGAGTCTCAACTCCATCCAATGCAAATCTCATAATCTAGCCATATACAAATCAAAAAAAAATTCTCAATTGCTCCATATATATCTTGAATCCATAAGAACCTTCTTGAGAGTCATCCAATCTGCTCAAATTTCAATTGCATCGCCCAAACAGGCGGAACGACTTGTGCCCCATTAGCACGACAACATCTAAAGAAGTAACCTCGCCTTAACACAACCGAGCAAATTCCTACTTCATGCGCACTACATCCTTCCGAATAAGAACTTAATCATTCAATGATTACCCTATACCCGTAAAGTGTAATACACCATGCATCCAAAAAATTTCTTAAGTCATCCTCAAAACTAGCCTAGCCTCTACAAGTCATAACCGATCCACAAGTATGCCTCAGATCGAAACCAATACAACACGTAACCATGCAATCAAATCTTCGATAGCAGACTCCCCCACTTGGCTCAAAGACATAGATCAAAACACTTGATAACTCACAATGCCCATACTCTATTACTGCCATAATACCGCAGTGTGATTCAACTAAATCCTTCATAAACTCATGTAACAAAAACCATCTAATACCTCAAATCATATTCTAAGCTCGCATTCATCCTCGTGACAGTCAGGTCAACTTTCTCAACCAATCCAAACTCAAATCGCAACACCTATACCCATTGGTAAAAAAGAAAGCCTTCACATAACATCATAAGGATCACACATCCGTGGATTACCCCGTAGGTGATAACCCACCTGCTTAGCCTCAAACTGACATCTATCTGTAGCTTTTCACAGCCACAACTACTACACAATCACTTAATCTTCCTGAGTCTGAACTCATCAACAAGACATGAAAATCTACTTCTTTCCACAAATGAAATAACACGAAAGAATCTTAGAAAAACCTTCATAACTCAATACTGTATGACATATCTACAGAAATTGAGCATCCAATAGTCCTTTTCACATCTCAAGCAAACTCTTCCCATCATATTCAAACCATCTCAACACATCCCGCAGTCATATCCTACTAATCATATAGCCATCCAACCAGTCACGAGCCACTAGTCCCACTCATAGGGACACCACTGGACTTAGAAGTCCATAACACATGCTTACACAATTGAAACTACCGAGCCTAAGCTGCGGTCCAAACCAGGCCTCAAGTCCTCCAAACTGGCCCATCTCCAAAACACAGAAAAACATCTCGCACCTCATCCATGGAATCCACAAGCCGTCGATGTACAACTGATACCGAGCGCTCAGACGTGCATACGAGTGAGTGGAAGGAATTCAAAGAGATACGCTTCAAGCTTAATCAATGCTACAGGATAAGGAAAGAATGATGGGAAGTTTATCCTAAATGCGCCATAGCCTATCGAAGATAGGTATGGACGTCATTATACCGATCCGGAAGACTCTACTAGACACTTGATCATGACTCGTAGAACCTCTGAACCTAGAGCTCTAATACCAACTTGTCACGACCCAATATTCAACTAGTCATGATGGCACCTAACCCAATCTGCTAGGTAAGCCAATTAATAAAAAACAACAATATAATGATAATGATAAGAGTAAAAAATGAAATAACTAAATTTTATACAATCCCCCAAGCACTGATAGTACAAATCATGAGCTTCTAAGACTTAGAGTTTAAAAAGCTGGTATGAAATAAATGCATCATCTGTTCGAAACGTACATAAACAGATTTATAAATCTAAAGCTTCCAAGAACAACATGGAACTATTACTTGAACACATGTACATCTTCAAAATCGGCACGCAAGGTGCAGAAGTGTGGTATGAGTACAACCGATCCCATGTACTCAATAAGTGAAAAACCTAACCTTAGGTTGAAAGCATCGATGAGCTTGGACAACGGTCAGAGTCCAACACCGATAGCCAAGATCAACTCGTAACAATATAATAAAAGCAACACAAGTAATAACTCAAAGATATGATGCTTAGCTCGTTCACAGTTACGGAAAAACAGGCATGCTTTTCAGCTATAACAGTAAAACCCAAATCTTTCACCAAAATCACAAAAAATATGAGTAAATCAGAAAACTGTGATTTTTGTCCATAAACTTTCAACAACAGATAAGATATTTCATTCTCAGATAGCATGACAAAAGTACATCTCTATGCTTACTTGTCAATGTGCATGTGAAATCATGAATGTCACAATACCGTTTAGCATGAGGAAACACATCTCTATGCCTATATGCGAAGTATACATGTCAAATGTAATGTATCACAGTGATGAACGCATGTACTCACACTCTCATAGTACTCAATCTCACTGTCTCACACTCAATCACTCGGTACACTCAATCACTCGGTACTCGATACCTTCTCTCATTGTTGGTATGTGTCCGGAGGGGTGGATCCTGACCAAGTGCTAACATAAGCCAACATGGCCTGATGCGGGATGTAGCCTGATCCTACCGCGAATAATCAAAACATGCTGCGACGTGCAGCCTAATCCTATCAAGAATCAATAAAATTTGTTGTGGCATGCAGCCCGATCCCATAAATATCACTCATAATCTGGCCGTCATGCCTCAACTCAGTAATCAATCTCTCCGATATCTCGGGCTCACAAATCTCATGTCAATCAGCCCAAACAATGATAACATGATGTGACATCAAATGATAATAGAGACTGAGATATGAAATGCAAATGAATGAATATGACTGAGTATGTAATTGCAATTGAAGCAAATAACTCAACAACAGAAGTGACCTCAGTGGGTCCCAACAGAATAAGTATATAGCCTAAACATGGGTTTTTAACATGGATCACAGCTCAATTACTCTAACACGTAAGAATGTCATGGATAGAAACAAGATTAGATTACTATACAGTACCACAGAACCAACCGAGTCACAGTTTATGCGGTGCACGCCCACACGCTTTTCACCTAGCATGTGCGTCACCTCAACACCAACCACATAACACGCATTTCAGGGATTCATACCCTCAACACCAAGTTTAGAAGTGTTTCTCACCTCAAACAAGCTGAATCCAATACCGAGCAAGCCAAACAATACTCTAGAAATGCCATCCCACGCGTATCGACCCTCGAACGGCTCAAAATTAGCCAAAAGAAACTCAAAGACATCAAATAATTCCGAAGGAAACAAACCCATTCGATAAAGGTATAATCTTTAATCAAAATCCCAAAGTCAACCAAAAAGTCAATAAAAGTCAACACCGGGTCCGCCTTGGATTTCGAATCCAAGCTTACCCGAGCGAAGCCCGAACCAATACAAGCTCACATGAATGAAAATTGACTCTATCACAATCCGATAGCTCATCCAACTCGCCAAAACAACGCTCTTGGGTTTTAATAAACCAAGAGTCTAAGCCACATCGGTTGGGTCCCATAACTCTCGAAATACTCCTCCAAAAATCGTCAAATTCGAGTATGTTATTCTTCTAATATAGGAGAACAAAACCCCAAAAGGAATCGAGAAATAAACTCCTCTAACTCATTTTTAGTTTCTAAAATTTGGGACATAATCCTAGTTCTTGATTTAAAGAATTAAATGAGTTTTCAATTAAAGTCACGGATTAAAGCATAAACCAAGGGAATGAATCAAAGGGAAATACTTAGGTTATGGTTTAGACCTTACCCCATGGAAGAAACTTGAAGAACATCCTTGAATTTACCCAATCCCAAACTTTCAATGAAGGAGATATGTTGGTTTCAATATCTGGAATAGTGCATTTTTAAATACAAATTTAGTGGCAATTTCATAAATAATCTGAAAAATCTAGCAACCCATTTCTTAGTAAAATGACCATAAATTCCTCATACGGTGTTGAAACTTGATGATTTCAGTTGCTATGGTTCCAAAGTTACGATATAGATATAATGGTTTAGTCAAAACAAAAACCAAAGGTTGTTTGCTCAATATGGTAACCTTTATGCTCAAATCGACGTCGAAATCAAAAATAGTCACTATACAACCCAAACTTATCCAAAACTCATCGGAATTTAACCAAACTTTGTGGACATGCCCAAAATAATCTTACAATCCTATTGGAATAATTAAAACACGATTCGAGTCTGTTTACCCAAAAGTCAAACCTTGGTAAACTCTTCCTACTTAAAGCTTCTAAAACGAAAATCATTCTTCCAAATAAATTTCGAACCGCTCGAAAACCGAAACCAGCCATAAACGCAAATCGTAATACATAATATAAAGCTACCCAATGCTTCAAACAACCGAATGGAATGCCAAAGCTCAAAATAACCAGTCGGGTCGTTACATCATCCCTCACTCTCACTCACAAAACAAACACATATGATCTGGACCGTTGATCCAAATCATCATGATCCACATTTATTCCTACTTTCCCTTTTATTTTAAGCCTCCCATAAGATATTATCTCAACCGCTGGATCACACGGATCCAACGGTCCCCGTTTTTCTCTAATAACATATTTTTATAAATCTTAAGTCCTAATTTATCAGGGGCAATTCATCAAATGATCCAACGACCCAGATCCTATCTCTCATCTTAAACCTACAAGACCAACCCAGTAACCCTGAAATGCTAATCATTTCCCCCTAGAACGACCACCCCTCTTTCCCAAACTCTCTCTGTTCTCTCAACCTCTCCACACCGATCAGTCCCAAATCCTTGCTATAACACTCAATCTGTTCCCTATGCCCGTGAATCAAGCCGGTTTCACCATTTTTATCACTAAGTTCAAAATCCTTAAATTGGAAACCCTAGACTCAAAGATGAAACTTTAAATCATTTGGTTTCTCTTGTGATCTTCCAAATCGAAGCATGAATGAACATTTTCTCTGAACTCATCTTCATTATTCACCGTCAAGAGGTCAAACGCAGTGACCTATGGACATTGGAGATTTGACTGATGGATTCTCACTCATCAACGGTCGATTCTTCATCCTCGTGACCAGGTAAAACTCCTCATTGTTTTCCCTCTGTGTCTCTCTGATTTTACCTCTATCTTGCTATCATCACTCGACTATCGTCATCTTCCACTATTATTTTGAATTCAAACGGAACCCTAAGGCATTGAATTCCACTATAAATAAGAGCCTTCTATGCTCTCACCAACACGACCTAACAAGAACCTAACAGACGAACACACTTAGCATTACTAGCAGTCATTAAAAGATTAAGTCTTTTCAATTGAGTTCTTAAGTTCCAGCGTCATTCTCCTAATTTCTCTTTTTCTTCTTTTATTTCAGGTCGAGTTTGAGTTCTGTACGCGATTAATTGGAGTTTTGATTCCTAAATGGCTAAATAAAGCTCTTGTTTGGTTTGCTGCCCTGCAGAAGCAATCTGTCTCCTTGTGTTTAAGTTCTGATCCTAAGGTTAATAAGGTAATCCTAAGGTGTTCATGTCTCTGCACTTTGAAAAATGTTCCTGTAACTTCTAAACTTCTTGTGTACTTGAACCTTATGTGTTTACTGCTACTACCATGCTAAATACTAAAGTGAATACCTCATTTTTAACTAAACTTTTGGGGAAGAGTGAGTGTGAGTGATTAAGGGTATTTGGGGTGGGGCCCAGTTTGTGGTTAAGATGCCTTTCCTAACACAAGCAGTTCTCGAGGTCCCTGAGATCCTCGTGAACTCTGAAGTGCCAGAGGTCCAAAGGGTGTCTTGCCCATAAATATGGTCTTACCCTAAGCTTTAATTATTGACTCTTATTAATCTCTTTATGATTAATACAAATGAAGACGGTTTCACTGTGTTATTTAATTTCCTTTACTCTTTGATAATTTTTTCTTGTTGGGCCTCATATTGATTTCACTAATGGTCTGTATAATCTTTTATATGTACGATTGAACTAGGCCTACTGAGTTCTTTGGAAATCAGGCCCAAGTTCCAGCCTATAGTCCACATTTTTGAAATTTGCTGTTGCTGCGTCTCGAAGCCTTCTGGGCCTGCACTCCCTTTGGCCTAATTTTGAGTCAGTCCTTTTCCTCTCTCACTCTTAGAATAAAATTGAACTTGTTATTTAATCTTTGTATATGTTATGGTACTAGCACTAATGTTGGCTGCTTCATTTATGCTTTAATCTGCTTTAGGAATCTAGGCAAACCAAGCTCATAGGTAAAATAAAAGAGATTTTGAATTTACTCACTATATTCATTAGAGTATTTCAATCATTCACTGATGATAAATAAAAGGTCTCATTCATTACTTATCACTAAACTTTTCAAAAAGTCTTTTGAAGTTGAACAGATTTGAAAACAGAAACAAAATATTTAGAAATGGATCTTTAAAACAAACCAAATATGACTGGAAAATTGCGATTAATGAGTTTTAAAAAAGGACAACTCCGTTTTGAAATCAACCTGAAGGTATTCTCATGACATGTTTATTTTATCAACTCGATAGCCACTTTGTTTTCAAAGGACAAAAGTTAAAAAACACAATCACATTTCACAAATCCTTTGTGGATATGAACATTGCCAAAGATCCTTTTTTGTAAAATCCTATGAAACTTACACTCTCTCTTTCCGAGTACATATACAACCTCTTCTTAAAAAAAAGTAGATTTTTAAACAAGATTTAAAATAGACCATAAACCTTAAGCACTACACTATGCAGACTATAGAGATCGACTTCCCCAAACCTAGTCTAAGTCCTATTGAGCTACCTCAGGTAGATTCTAGGGGGTGCCTAACACCTTCCCCTAAGAAGAACAAGACCCCTTACCCAAATCTTACCGATTAGCAGACTAATAGGATAATAATGTAATGAACAAATAGGTACCCTAGTATACCTTTAAATATTAGGTGGTGACTCTTCTTCATCAATAACAGGGGAACCACTAGTTGAATCTTGTTTTGACTCATGCAAAATAGGGTGCAACAGTAAATGCCATACATAGCCAACAACTATCAACAAATATACAATATCCCAAAACCAGTAGTACGAGATCAAAATCTCTACTGAGTTTACTAGAAATCTCTAAATACAATACTGTTCTGAAATAGAAATAAACAGGGGTAATGAAAGACAACAGAAGTCACTTCGAGGCTTGCGAACACAATGGCAACTATACCTTGAAATCTCTGCAGCAATTCACAATCAGAAATCTAACGACCAGCATTCTCTGAGGTACCTTGATCTACATAAAGGATGTGCAGAAGCTTAGAATGATTACACCACAGCGGTACCCAGTAAGTATCAAGACTAACCTCGGTGGATTAGTGACGAGGCTCAAGTCAAGACACCTACTACACATAATATCCTGTGCAGTTGCTAATATAAATCTAACAGGGGATCAAATGTAAATGTATAGCTAAACATAGAAAGAACAACAGTATAATGCTAGCAATGGAAAGTAGAAACGACAAGTAGCCATTAGAAGTAAATGGGTGATTATGTAGCCAGTAATCAAAACACAGTTAGAGTACCAGTGAAACCAATTAACGAAACAAATGACTACCAAATAATCAACCGTTCTACCACAACGTTTACACAGGGATCACCCCGAGGTACCACACCTCATACCACAAATTACTAGTCCCAAATCACGAATCATAATCATGTGGCATCTCGTTCCCGCATCATCAATCACAATTGCACGGACCACTCACGTTCTACCAGACAACTCACGTGCCAATACCATTAATACCTCAGATTTGCACAGACCACTAATAAAATAAATACTCGCATTGTCTCGCCACACGCGCATCAATAATTATCCCACCTTGTCTCGTCACATGAATAAACCCAACATATATAGCCTGCCTTGTCTCGCTGTATGCGCAAATATCAGTGATAACAAAATCACGGAAAACTCACATGCAAATACCCCAACAATCCTCGTATGCCTTTCCACATGTGCCAAAATACAACAACACAACTTAACAACTCGCACCACACGTGCCCATATGCCGCAATATTTCCATAACAACAATACTGATACCACAACGATACATAGCCCACGGCTCAACAACACTGAGTACAACATCAAGAACAATAACACGAGCATATGGTAAGTAGATCAACACTAATATTACAACAAGGCAATAAACTCAGCAATGAAAGAGATAACATGTAATAGTGACTGCAAATAAGAACAACTCAACAATAGAGGAGGTAGCATGATAATAAAAGAGGTAATAACTTCAATTAAAGCATAAAAGAGTACGCTTGACAATAATAGATGGAACATGTAATGACACCTTTAAATATAGCATGTAAGAGTAATCTTAACAGTGGAAAATATATCATGATATGGCAACTTCAACTAAATGCATGAAAGAAGCCTAAGAGACTAAAACTATTAATTTCTACGTATAAGGCCGTTTACACACTCGTCACCTCATGTACACATCTTTCACATAATTCAAACACCGCAAATAAAACAATTTCTACGGGGTAGTTCCCCCACATAAAGTTAGGCAAGATACTTAACTCAATTAGGCCAAATCAACACTCACAAATAGCTTTTCCTATACAATTCACCATCTCTAGGCTCAAATATAATCAAAATCGATTTAATAACATCAAATAATGCAAAAGAAACCAATTCCAATAAATAATGATATGATCTTTATATAATTCCCCAAAAGTATCAACATGAATAGGGAGCATAACTTTTGTGTAGTTGCATTGATGGAACCTTTTCAAAAGAAGAGATTCATTGATAGATATATAAGAAGGTTGAATATGGAGACGACTTATGCAAATATTAATGGGAAAATATGGTTGTTCTTTGATGCAGTGGTGGAATGGGAATTAGTGCAGCATACTGAGCAACAAGTGACTGTGAGAGTGCTTCACCATGACCTAGGGCACCACATGATGATGACATTTGTTTATGCAAAATGTTCAGCAATTGAGAGGTTGGAATTGTGGGATCACTTGTATTACTTAGCAAGTGATATGAAATTGCCATGGTTGGTAGGAGGGGATTTCAATTTGATATTACATGAAGATGAGAAAATAGGAGGACTACCGGTACACCCGCCTGAATATGAGGATTTTTGCATTTTGTGTAAATTCTTGTGGTTTGTTCGAGCAAGGATATAAAGGAAGTCCATTTACATGGTGGAATGGGAGATCCAATGCTGCGTGTATATTCAAAAGATTGGATAGGATATTTGTGAATTTTCCATTTCAGAACATGTTGCCAACTATTGAAGTTGAACATCTAATCAGAACTGGATCAGATCATGCACCATTGTTAATGACATGTGGGGAACAGACCACCAATTTTGTCAAGCCTTTTAGGTTCTTGAACTTTTGGAAATCTGAGTTAGATATTGACGATCGTCGGCAGAGGCATACATTCAGAATCCCTGCAAAATTAAAAGGAATATGGCAAGTATCAAAGGCGAAAGTCAAGAAATATCTTTACATTTATAAAAATTTTCTTACAACGGCCCTCGAAGGGTCCTTACACATGATTACAGGAGCTTACAAAGAGTCCCAACAAAGAAACAAAGAAGCAAAAGAGGGATGCATGAAGTAAAAGCCTAAAACCTAGTCTACCCTCGAAGATATATCTCCGGTGGCAGCATCTTTGAGCGATATTTCCTTGGATGTGCGCCCTCAACAAACTTGCCCCAGTCCCTCAAAGTAGCACTTCAAAGAAGAACTTCAGAGGACAAGACGAAGAAGAAAGTAGGGGGAGCAGGAAAGGATGAAAAAATGCCATAAACCCGCCAAAGGTCGAGGACCCTCATCAGCCAAGAGAACCTCGGACCGACGGACTTGGCGGGCGTTGACCTCGCTTGAACGGCTACTTTGAATTCACTTCTTGGGATATTAAGCCGTGCAACCTACCATCTAGGGGCGGAGCGCTACATCATGCCGGGGGATGAAGGTGAGCAGCGGTGTATAGTCCGAGCCCCCTCGTGAGTAGCGGTGTATAGTCCAAATGACTTTCTAAAGTCGGAGGAAGACAGGCCCCCATGTATCATCATCTCGAGTCAATGACAGCAGTAATAGCTGCCGTAATAACAACAGCATCAGCGTCGAGATGGTATAGTCTCGTTCGACATGGCGAGGCTCGAGCAAGAGGCCACTACGCAGCTGATAAGAATGCTGTCACACAACCATAAGGCCATGAGCCCCAAACATGGTGGTTAACAATGAAGGAAGATGGTGAGAAGGTAGTGAAGAGAAACGGATGAATGAATGAAAAAAACACTTAGCTGAAGAAATAGCGCCAGAACACCCCCATTTCTAGGGGGAGATCACATGACGTTCGATGCCTTTGAAAGACGCATCGGCAGGCGCAATCAATATGTCCTTGAAGACTGAATCGACGCCTAAACTGTCACTTTGAAGAACGGGAATCGATAGTGCATTGAATGGCACCGAAAACACGAGTCCATGGGATGTCCCGGTTATCGTAAAGGCTTACGTCGTAGGTTGCGTCACCAATATGACATCGTCGTAGGGAGCCCGGAGAGTCGGGAGTCAAAATCGTTTCCTATTGCTTTGTTCTAGGAAACGCGGAGACTATCTGTATACGGCAAAATTAGAGGGTCCAATTTCCCATCATCGAGGCAGTTCGGAAGATCGCCTCGAAGCCTCGAGGCTGCAAAGATGCGCTCGAGTCTTCTTCTTCGGAGCTCGTCAACACCAGGTCTGGAGAAAATATCAACCGAGACTAGAATAAAAATGGGGAGTCCCCTAGACGCGGCTAAGTCTGACAAAGCCTAGCCAGGCTACCCTGAACCCTAATCGGGGTGTCACATCCAGTCGTTCCATCTCAACACCTTTACAACTAATGTATGCCTTACCGTATAAGCTTCCCCCTTCTATATAAAGGGGATTCTTACTATTTTGTAAGGAACTGATGTTGCTCCAACTACTCTACATGAAATATATGATAACTCTCTCTCTCTTTTCTCTCTAATACACTCTCTCGATATTGTTGCTCTATTTTATCATCTTCATACTTGTTCTTCATTTATTGCTTATCATCGGCCATATAGAGCCTCCTTTAATATTATCGCATCTATTAGCCCTTCCCCGACTGCCCCTAATAGCCCGAGCCCGAGCTCGGGAATCACCTCGAGGCCCTAAATCCACTAGCTCGAGGCACTGAACAACTATCTTTCGGTTCGATTACGACTCCAATTTAGTTTGCATCTCATCCTTAAACTTCATATACATAGCATCAATTGCTCTACAACTAGCATAAAAATAGATCACGTATTTTTAGAGTCCCATCAACAAATTTAATTGTTATTACCATTTTCACGGTAAACATTCTCAAATATACTCCTACCCTTCAGAAATTCGAATTGATTTGGAGATATTAGAGAAGGCAGAAAAATTTCCAATCTATCATGTCACACTCTAGACAAGACCTTGTTAATGAAGTTGCTCAAGCTAATAGGTCTTAAATTAGAAAAGGTCTCAACTCTAGGTTTCTTAGGCAGCAACACTAGATTGGTGTGAGTGATGGATTTAGGCAGTGCAACTTCTCCATAGAAGTATAACACCATGTTGTGTATATCAGCACCAATAACATCCTACATGTTTGATTAAATAGGCCAGTGAATCCATCTGGACCACTAGCACTCTCCCCACTAAGCTCAAAAACTGCTATCCTTACCTCTTCAATTGTTGGCAATCTACTAATTCCAAATTCTGTTCCATAGTGACCATAGAAGGTACATTATTGAGCAAGGAAAAGTCAGATGCATCACCTTCATTTGTGAATTGTTCTTAATAAAAGTCCGTTGCAGCTGTAGCTAATTGCTCCTGGTCTTCAATCCATACACCACTTCCACTTTTGATCCTCTTCAGTTGTAATTTCATTCTTTTGCCATTGACATGATTGTGAAAGAAACTTGTATTCCTATCTCCTTCAACAAACCAAGTCATCCCAGCTTTTTGCTTCCAATATTGCTCCCCAATACTCAAGTATTTCTTCGATTCAGGTTGTGCCTTTTGAAGCACAATCCTGTTTTCAATTGAAGGCTGTTCTTCAAACAACATCTCTTTTACCCTAACAATGTCGTCCAAAATAGCCAATTGCTTGAAGATATCACCAAATGTTACCCTACTCCATTTTGACAGTGCTGCCTTCACCCTCTTAAGCTTCTGCTTGAACATCAAAAACGGATCCCCTATGAAATCAGCTTTCCAATTCTGCCTCACCACATCCATAAATGTAGTATGTTGTTCTTTTCGATTTTTGGTTGATAGAAATGGCTCTTTTCTGAGACCACCGTTGTTCCTCGGACCAAGCTTGAAGTGGTCCGATAGACCTGGGCCGTCGGGACCCTCAAGTCATATGAAGATAGCACTTCGAGACTTGAAGTGTATGAGAGCGGTCTCTGAGGGGGGGTTATCTTTTATGCATCTAAAGACTTGCTTGGAGTTTGGCGTAGATAAACTTTTAAGGCGTTGTAGATAGGTCCTAGATGATGGATTGCCCAGATTTAGGCGGTGTCCTAAGGTCGAGCCTCTATGGGCGGAGCTCGAAGTGCTTGTTCCTCTTCTCGGGGGGATCCTTCGAGTTCGGCTACTATCTCGAGCTCTGCAATGGTGTGGAGGTTTTCCGGAGCCTAACTTCTTTTTGATGGAGGTCTTCGAGCTCGGGTACCACCTCGAGACTGTAGATGATGACATTGGCTTCAAAAAGCTGAATTTCATGTTGATGGAGGTCCTCGAGGTCGGGTACCACCTCGAGACTCGCATTCGAAGTCATTGGCATACCGGGGCATATCTCGGGCAGGCGGACCGTTGCTGCTTCCACGTATATATGGGGTTGCTTCCGCCTCTTGGGCACTTTTTTAGATATTTCCTTCTATTTCGGCGTCGAGCCCTTCGTTACCTTAGCACCAGAGTGTTTGTATAGGTTCCCGCTTTAGTTCTTCTAGTCTTGCCACA
>NW_017670726.1:168448-228055 GCF_001879085.1 Nicotiana attenuata | reverse complement strand
GTGCTGGCTGGAGAGGGAATAAACTCTTTTCTATGAGATTGACACGGTTCTGTTATCATAATTCTCCGGCTGCGATACTGGGCCACTTCATGGGCAACTTCAATACTAAGAATAAAGTGAGCTACTTATTGCGGAACAATTTAAGTGAGCACGAAAGTCATACCACAATGATCAAAGAAAGATCTTCTTGTGGCGGATTTGTGAAAACTCAAATTCTCAGAAACTTGTATAGATAAACGATCTACTTCAACTGATATGCACACATATGATAGGAGCTGAGATAGGCTCTCATGTCACTAGATAGTGAAAATACTTTATGATAATATTGACGAAGGAGCAAAGTGATTATTTGAACCATCGAAGCCATCTACACCAGGGAGAAAAGAGCGACTCAAGAAGGGTCACGACACCGGGCTACTATACATTGAATTTTACAAATTTTTAACACATATACTTAACATGGCACTACGAGCTTTCTGGTTTTGTGTAGAAATTTTCACGGGTCCTTACAGTGCCCCCATCATTTTCGTGAATAATGTATGATGAGGTTTTTTTGCGGAGAAGGCGGGGCTTGAATTCACGCTCAGCCATCTCGTTAGGCTGTACCGGCCCTTTCACCACCGAGGCCTGCTAACCTTGCGGTGTCATTTGTCCATGCCTTTTATTGTTGATGATGATGAAGACGGATATCGGCAGTGGACTAGCCAATTCGTCGGGGTCCGGATGGCTGACGTTATCCCCGTGGAGCTTATGCCATTCCCTGAAGAATAAAACTGCACACATGAGTGGAGCGTCCCGTGCTTTCTCAGATTTGTTCATGGTTAAAGCTAGTTTCGTAATCGTGTTTTCTTCTTTTCTGCAACAATTTCATGGGCGCCGGGCGAAGTTCCTGATCTGCCTGGTTGGGTCCGAAAGCTGGCGACCCACTCGACTTGCGACGAGCGTAGGTGGCGAGCTGTGTCTCCGGGCAGATTGAAAGGAAAACATCACGGTGCGTGTGTATACTACTTTTCCCCTATCCCTTGTTTATTTGGAGAGACATTTTTCCCTTTTTAGGCATTAATCTTGCTATTGTAGGTATCGGAGAGCCTCTAAAGGCGAGGTTGTGCCTCTCCAGAGAGGAGGAGGGGTTGTCGGCTTTCGTCCCAAAGGACGACAACAATAAGTTGGAAATGTACTTGCAAGGCGCCGGGCCTCTGAGACGGAAACATCGCCCCTACCTGTCGCCCGAGGTTTCTGGCTCTGGAAAGATGGCTCCTCCGAGTGATCGTGCTTCGATCGGGGTTGATTCTTCCGGGGCTGAGGGGACTGGATCAACAGATATGTGCTCGGCCTTCGAGGAAGTCTTCCGACTTCACTTTGCGGTGAGCTTCGACATAGGCCTCCCGAATCCGCATCTTCCCTTCCTTACCGGGATTTTCATTTTGGAGGCCTTTGCCAGGCTTAGGTCCGAGCTGCTCCATCATGGAGCTAGGCTCCGGAAAGCTCTGGATGAGGGTAGATCTCTTAGGTTCCTTTGCGAGGAGAAGGAAGTCGAGTTGGCACACTGGCGATACGAGGCGCACCGTAGCTCGAATTACGAGAGCTATTTGATGGAGCGGGTAACTTCCCATCCTGGTTGAGTATGCATTTCTCTCTTTAACTTCTAAGGTTAACTCTTCGCCCATCTCAGCTGCAGAAAAAGATGGAGGCCATGGAGCGCCTTAGGGGTGAGGCCGAAAGAATCAGAAATGACTGTAGCGAGCTGAGAGAGGTGATCATAGTTCTAGCTCATTTGAGCATTTTTTCAAACACTAAGTGTGCATTATGCTTTTAAAACCTGTTTGTGAAAGATCCTACCATCCCTCATCCCATACTTAACTCAAGAACTCACCAAATACTTTATGAGCTCACGCATGCAAGATATCCGCTCCCATCCTCATGGATTACCCTTCTAATGGTCTATCCTAGTTATATCTAGTAATTAAGATCTTGGGTTATAGAACCTTACCCTTTAGGAGGAAGACCTAGGTGCCTTTCTTGACAAATCTTCAAGGTTTAAGCAAGATCTTAGGAGGAATGTTGATGAAGAACCCCTTCTCCCTCTAGGACGCTCTCTCTCTCTAAATGCATCCATAAATAGGCCTAAAATGAAGGGTAGCATATAATATATCGACATGGGGTCGGGTAAGAAAATTGAAATTAGGAGCCCCGACATAAATCCGCGATCGCATATGCGATTTAATTAACATGCGGCCCGCAAAAGGGACTGCAAAGATGGCCCCCGAAACCTGAACAAACAACCCGGGTATGTGACAAGAATGCGGTCCGCATACCTGTTCTAAGGTCGCATAATGCATCGCAGAACTGGCCCTCGGAAAATTCCAAGGAGATTATGCGATGGCTATGCGACCCGCATATTGATTATGCGATCGCATAATTGGCCGCATAGTTGACCTCAAAATTAACCATCAGACTGCCTCACTTGCAGCAACTATGGGGTCCGCATAGCTATTGTGCAACCGCATAGTGGACCGCAGAAACGCACTCTTCTGAAAAACATTATTCCTTAACTTTTAATGCACAGATCATTCCAAAGGGTCCGAACTGCAGCGAGCAAGCTCACATGAAGAATTTTACAAATTTCTAACACATATACTTAACTTGGCACTACGAGCTTTCGAGTTTTGAGTGGAAATTTTCACGGGGCCTTACATCCTCCCCCACTTAGGATCATTCGTCCTCGAATGAGGATCATGGCTTGCCCCAAACACCCCAACAGGACTTAAATCCTTCCTCACATAACTCAAGCTTCCAAATTCCACATGTCCCTCAATTATGCATAGCAATATACTTATCAAGTGATTCTCCTGATCTTCCCTAACCAATACATCCAACTACTTATAGTATCCTACCGAGAACTGAGAACTAACTTGTTCATGTTAAGCCCTCGAACCAGAATAAGCACTAGACATCGTCAATGGCAACAACAGAACTGAATCTAGAAGCCAAAGAGTAGAAGCCATCTTCTGAGAAAAGCCAGATACATTATCGTCCTCTTTCTCTTCCACACCAGATTTATAACCTGTTACCACCAGCTCGGTTGGTGTAGGAACATCACAATCCTTGTTATAGCCTCAACACTACTCTTCCTTCTACTAACAACAATAACAATTGGCTCCCCGCCTTGGCGGTGTGCCTTTATATTGGATTTGGCTGTTCATTCACAACCCAGAAATTCCAAATTTGACTAATTTTCTAAATTTCTGAAAATTTCGCCAGAGCTTCCTTTGTAACTGGGCCCATCCACCTATCAGAGAACCTCAGAAACACAATTTAACAATACATCTGTAACTAAGCAACCAGTACAATATACTAATAACACAGATCTTCCACACATCTAACATTTCATTATCAAAGACAATATCCGCACATGAGTTGCACATATTTAAGTCGTAACACACAGAAAGCACCTCCCGAATCACGACCATGTGACATACAATTAAGCGGATAAATATTTTCCCTTCCACGACTCTCAACCTCGTTAAATCGCGGATTACGATTGGCTACTCCCTACAAGCCGACTATTCAGTAATTCCACCATCACAATTCTCACCGGAATGATATACCAAGGATTCCCCAAATACCTTCTTAGACATAGATACATGGAACACCGGAACCATGGGGGGCAACGATACGATAGGGGGACAACATACTCATAACTTGACCCATCTCTTTCAAGGTTCCATTAATTCTGAAGTGCACTACACCTACTTTACCATTAGGAACAATTCACATAGCATCTTCCTAGAGGAAACCTTGAGAACAACTTGCTTACTTTCTTTAACTCTAAATCTTTATGCCGGACACCCGAGTTGAACACTTGGCGACTTTTAACCATTATTCTATGAGGGGCTAAAATGAATACGACCAAAGAGTTTCTACCCAATCTGATTGACCATGGAAAGACGCTACCCTTTGACTTGCTTGAACCCATACCCTTAATAGATTTACCACAAATAGGAACAACGAGGTTCGAGGTTGGACTGGAAGTATTTAAGGACTCCATCAACGTAGATGCATTGAGCAGGGTATTTCATGAGGTTGCATTTTCTTTTAGGAAGCATGAAGCTTACTATGGATCATGATGGCACGATTAGTCATTGCGAGGAAATTATTGGTTTGAAACAATGAGGCATGGAGTTTAGGCAACACATCGGCAATAGAAGTCATTTATGGAGGAATATTCAAGTACGTGCCACCAGTCGACTCCTAGAGTGTAGGGAAGATCGATTTATCAAGAATGAGAATACTACGACACCTTGGATGAGATTGGGGTTTCAAAGTATGAAGTTGAATTACACTCCTAATATTAATTGACACAAGGAATTTGTGCCACAAGCCTATGAGAATGAAATAGAAGTAAAACACTCGTGAGATTACTATAATTCGAACCGCTCAACCCTTCCCGATATTTGATCCTATACGAGAGTGCTGAAGATACGACAACTTGTCTTTCAAATTAATATGATATGTGCCAAACCCGAGACATCTAATACGAACCTTTCATGATTGAATCAACAATTCTAGGACTTCTCAATAATAGGGGGGGGGGAGGGTGGGGTGGGGATCATGTGCTGGCTGGAGAGGGAATAAACTCTTTTCTATGAGATTGACACGGTTCTGTTATCATAATTCTCCGGCTGCGATACTGGGCCACTTCATGGGCAACTTCAATACTAAGAATAAAGTGAGCTACTTATTGCGGAACAATTTAAGTGAGCACGAAAGTCATACCACAATGATCAAAGAAAAGATCTTCTTGTGGCGGATTTGTGAAAACCTCAAATTTCTCAGAAACTTGTATAGATAAACGATCTACTTCAACTGATATGCACACATATGATAGGAGCTGAGATAGGCTCTCATGTCACTAGATAGTGAAAATACTTTATGATTATATTGACGAAGAAGCAAAGTGATTATTTGAACCATCGAAGCCATCTACACCAGGGAGAAAAGAGCTACTCAAGAAGGGTCACGACACCGGGCTACGTTACATTGAATTTTACAAATTTTTAACACATATACTTAACATGGCACTACGAGCTTTCTGGTTTTGAGTAGAAATTTTCACAGGGCCTTATAGTGCCCCCGTCATTTTGGTGAATAGTGTATGATGAGGTTTTTTTGCGGAGAAGGCAGGGCTTGAATTCATGCTCAGCGATCTCATCAGGCTGTACCGGCCCTTTCACCATCGAGGCCTGCTAACCTTGCGGTGCCGTTCGTCCACGCCTTTTGTTGTTGATGATGATGATGACGGAGTGGACTAGTCAGTTCGTCGGGGTCCGAACGACTGACGTTATCCCCGTGGAGCTTATGCCATTCCCTGAAGAATAAAACTGCACGCGTGAGTGGAGCGTCCCGTGCTTTCTCAGATTTGTTCATGGTTAAAGCTAGTTTCGCAATCGTGTTTTCTTCTTTTCTGCAGCAATTCCATGGGCGCCGGGAGAAGTTCCTGATCTGCCTGTTTGGGTCCGGAAGCTGGCAACCCACTCGACTTGCGACGAGCATAGGTGGCGAGCTGTGTCTCCGGGCAGATGGAAAGTAAAACATCACGGTGCGTGTGTATACTGCTTTTCCCTTGTCCCTTCTTTATTTGGAGAGACATTTTTCCCTTTTTAGGCATTAATCTTGCTGTCGTAGGTACCGGAGAGCCTCGTTTCAACCCAAAGGACGACAATAATAAGCTGGAAATGTACTTGCAAGGTGATGGTGCTCATGGCAAGGTGAAACGGGGCCGGGCCTCTAAGACGAAAACATCTCCCCTTCCTGTCACGCCCGAGGTTTCTGGTTCTGGAAAGATGGCTCCTCCGAGCAATCGTGCTTCGATCGAGGTTGATTCTTCCGGAGCTGAGGGGACAGGATCAACACATGTGTGCTCGGCCTTCGAGGAAGTCTTCCGACTTCACTTTGCGGTGAGCTTCGACATAGGCCTCCCGAATCTGCATCTTCCCTTCCTTACCGGGATTTTCATTTTGGAGGCCTTTTACAGGCTTAGGTCCGAGCTGCTCCGTCATGGAGAGGGTAGATCCCTTAGGTTCCTTTGCGAGGAGAAGGAAGTCGAGTTGGCACACTAGCGATATGAGGCGCACCGGAGCTCGAATTACGAGAGCTATTTGATGGAGCAGGTAACTTCCCATCCTGGTTGAGTATGCATTTTGCTTTTTAACTTCTAAGGTTAACTCTTCGCCTATCTCAGCTGCAGAAAAAAATAGAGGCCATGGAGCACCTTAGGGGTGAGGCCGAACGAATCAGAAATGACTGTAGCGAGCTGAGAGAGGTGATCATCGTTCTAGCTCATTTGAGCATATTTTCAAACACTAAGTGTGCATTATGCTTTTAAAACCTGTTTGTGAAAGATCCTACCATCCCTCATCCCATCCTTAACTCAAGACCTCACCAAATACTTTAAGAGCTCATGCATGCAAGATATTCGCTCCCATCCTCATGGATTACCCTTCTAATGGTCTATCCTAGTTATATCTAGTAATTAAGAGCTCGGGTTATAGAACCTTACCCTTTAGGAGGAAGACCTAGGTGCCTTTCTTGACAAATCTTCAAGGTTTAAGCAAGATCTTAGGAGGAATGTTGATGAAGAACCCCTTCTCCCTCTAGGACCCTCTCTCTCTCTAAATGCATCCAGAAATAGGCCTAAAATGAAGGGTAGCATATAATATATCGACATGGGGTCGGGTAAGAAAATTGAAATTAGGAGCCCCGACAAAAATCCGCGATCGCATATGCGATCGCTTAATTAACATGCGGCCCGCAAAAGGGACTGCAAAGATGGCCCCCGAAACCTGAACAAACTACCCAAGTATGCGACAAGAATGCGGTCCGCATACCTGTTCTAAGTTCGCATAATGCACCGCAGAACTGGCCCTCGAAAAATTCCAAGAAGATTATGTGATGACTATGCGGCCCGCATATTGATTATGCGATTGCATAATTGGCCACATAGTTGACCTCAAAATTAACCATCAAACGGCCTCACTCTGTAGCAACTATGTGTTCCGCATAGCTATTGTGCAACCGCATAATGGACCGTAGAAACGCACTCTTCTGAAAAACATTATTCCTTAACTTTTAATGCACAGATCATTCCAAAGGGTCCGAACTGCGGCGAGCAAGCTCGCACGAAGAATTTTACAAATTTCTAACACATATACTTAACTTGGAACTACGAGCTTTCGAGTTTTGAGTAGAAATTTTCATGGGGCCTTACATCCTCCCCCACTTAGGATCATTCGTCCTCGAATGAGGATCATGGCTTGCCCCAAACACCCCAACAGGACTTATATCCTTCCTCAAATACCTCAAGCTTCCAAATTCCACACGCCCCTCAATTATGCATAGCGATATACTTATCAAGTGATTCTCCTGATCTTCTCTAACCAATACATCCAACTACTTATAGTATCCTACCGAGAACTGAGAACTAACTTGTTCATGTTAAACCCTCGAACCAGAATAAGCACTAGACATCGTCAATGGCCACAACAGAACTGAATCTAGAAGCCAAAAAGTAGAAGCCATCTTCTGAGAAAAGCCCGATACATTATCATCCTCTTTCTCTTCCACACCAGATTTATAACCCGTTACCACCAGTTGAACTTCTGGTCCTCGGGGTCCAACTCCGCTTAGATCGTGACAACGCTTCGGTTCAAGCGGATATGATTACTAAGCTTGAATCCGAACTTTCGAAGGTTAGGGCTGAGATCATTGATGCTCGGACCAAAGTGGCACTGAACCGTACTAAGGCTGATCAAGAGGTGGCGATTCATTTGAAGTATGCTACTGATGCCCAAGCCGAGTTGAAGAGGGTCGTCGATCGTGGAGAGAAGATCGAAGAATATGCTCGTTGCAAGTCTCGGAGAGAGGTTCTCGAGGAAATCAGTGCCAGGGGTTTTGTTCTCTCGGAAGAGTTGGCGCGAGCAAGGGCGAACGAGCGCGATGCTCGGTTACTCCTGTCCGACACCGAGAAGAGTGAAGATGAGGCCGATAGGCCATAGCTCCCGGGGGTGGGGTGTAGACCTTACCATCCCGTATGTAGCACCTTTTCATAATATGTTTGTAGACAGAGAATATATTTTTTCGCGTATGTATATGAAAGAAAAAAAAACCTTTTCTGCTTTAGTTCTTCTATACCCCTTTCTGTTTTGCTTTTGGCCAGGTGGACTGGTTTCAGAGTTAGTGAGAATCCTCTGATTCGTGATATGGCCCTGGGGCTCTTTAGGCAGGCTCGGAGGCTCTTACGCGCTCGGGTCGATGTGACCTTTAGTGTAAGCAGGCATTTGAGCACTTATACTTTTGCTCAACTGTATTGGGTAAAGTCTTCGAGTTGGGTTTCGACTCGAGCTCATATAACCCTCAAGCTTTTATGTTTGTATTGGGCGGACGACAATGGCTCTTACGCCTTCGATCGAAGCGATCTTTTATATAAGCTGGCGATAATGGCTCTTACGCTCTGCCCTTAGGCATGTGTGTGGCCTTGAGGCTCGTTAGGCTAGCGATAATGGCTCTTACGCTTTGCCCTTAGGCATATTTGTGCGGCCCTATGGCTCGTTAGGCTGGCGACAATGGCTCTTATGATTTTCCCTTAGGCATATGTAGGCTTTATTTTCCTCTCGCTAAGGACTTTTGCACTGATTTTGCCTGACTTGTCGTCGGTTCGGGAGAACCTCGATTTCCAGTCGTTTGCGGCGATGTTCGAGCACCTCGTAAGGTTCGGCTCGTAGGCTGAGTAGCTCTAAGCCTTATGATTTGGAGCTGACATGGTCGAAGCTCTTTTGCCTGTCGAGGGTAGCCTGTTTAACAGGTTCTTTGCGAAGTAGATTCGAAGTAATGGCCTATGATTTTGTAGCGACGGTAGGGTATCCCCGAGTCGTGTTAGTTTGGCTGGTGCAGCCGTATGACCGTAGTCATTTATGTTTGGCCGGAGCCATTTTTTAGTCCCGAGTATAGTAGTTTGGGCGTCTATATCGAGGGTATGCCTTTTTAGGGGTCTTGCAAATTCGATATATAGCCTGAACTTCGAGATTGATTTTATGCCTGTGTAAGGCCCCAGAAATTTTTGCTAAGTAGTTTAGGATTTCTTGGTGTCACGTAGGCTTATTATAATATCTTTATGTGCTATTAACATGGTGTACATCAATTGGATTTGGTAAATATGTGTATAAGTCTTATGGTAAGTAATTTGGGGTCCAAGGAAAGGCCTAAGTCTAAGAAAAATTGGAAAAGTTCATAATAGGCTAAAATTCCAAATGAGATTGCACTAGTCCATACTTTGAACGAGCATATCTTCGTGTATATCAGGCGTTGTGGGAGACACAACCTATCAAATTAAAGCTCTTTGAGTCTAGTTTCCTATGCATCAAACCGTTTGTCATTTGGAGGTGAATACAGAAAGTTATGACCATTTTACCGGACATGCGTCACCAGCGCGCCCAGGCGCGCGGCTGCGGGGTGGACCGCGGGGCTTCCTGCCTGGAACCGCGGGGTGGACCGCGGTGGAATGCCGCGGACCGTGGGGGAACCTGTGAAATGTCTAAAATACCCCTGGTCAGTGTAAAAACCGAAGGGGGTATCACCTTTCCTTCATTTTTGTCATTCAAGCTCGAATTTGGCAAGATTTCTTCATCCTACCAAGACCTCCAACCCCTCCCATATTCAAGGTAAGTAATCCTTATGATCTTGGTGTGAAATTCCATAATTTATACACTAATATTGATGAAATCTTCACATAAACACTTAGATTTTTCAAGAAATTCCTTCAAGAACCCAAAGAAGGGTTTCGCAAGATTTCTTCCAAAAAGGTAAATCCTACACCTTAGACTTACATATATGGAGTTATTATGGAAATATGAGTAGGGATTAAGTATTGTAACTCATGGGATAGTGATTGGAAGCCCTAGGTGCCTAACCTAGGTTGTGTTGGTATTGTAGAGATTGTGAGATGGGTTATTGAGGTATGATTCTTGGGGTAATAGTATTATGTATACATGCATGTACAAATTAGGCTTGTGGGAAGATTGATATATATAAATAAATAAAGATGAGGTTGGGGAATGAATGAAGTCTTGTAAAAGAGATTAAAAATCAAGATGCTCAACTAGTGTTCGATAAAATGCTCAAATGAGTTGAAACCATGAATACCTTCCTAATTTGTGTTCTATTTTGTTATGTCTCAAGTAGATTGGGATTGCTAGAATTTCCGAAATGTCGTAGTAACTTAAGGAAAGCTTAAACGAGGTGGCTAACTTTGACTCTTGTAGAATCCCCTTGTTGTGACGAGCATACGGTATGTGTACCTTGTATGAAAATATGTGAATTGATTGCCTTAGTTGATTTCAATACCACCAAGTTATATGTGATTGTGAGAAGTGATTTGATGTGCCTATCTTGTTATGTGCAAAGGTTGTAAAAGCTTGAGGATGTCGACATGGAAGTATGTGTTTACTTATGTGAACTATTTGTCAATTCTTGTGATTAATGTGCCTTGAACGTTGTTGGTTAAGTCTTCCGATATGATAGTGCAAGTAGATGTCAATAAACCAAGTTGTGATTGTGAATGTGTTATGTGGTAAGAACCGTGAAACAAATGATGGAAAGGAAACGTAATTGGTGCAAGTGAAACAACTGTGGTAATATCATGTGTGGCTTGACGTGGGAAACTATCGTTGTGACATAAATTTTACATTGGGCTGTTGAAAAAGATGGAAATAGGCATTGATGGTTATGAAAATCCTTTGTAAATTGTGCTGATATTCCTTGTAGAATTGTTGTTGTTGTCCTTGAGATTTGTTGTTGTTGTTCTTGAGACTTGTTGTTGTCGTCCTTGTGAACTGTTATTGTGGTGGTATTGTTTGCTAGTTGTGATTGTTCGGTGGGATCGGGTTGCGCGCCGCAACACAAAGTAATAAGGTGTGGGTTGTGGTGATAAGGGTGGCCGAGGTAATAAGGGTGGCCGAGGTAATAAGGGTGGAAAGTGATCGAAATCACTATTGAAATGAAAATATGAGAAAATTGTGAAATTATTGATGTGATAATGTTGAAGGGGGAAATGAGAGATTGTGAAACTTGTTTGGCTTTGACTGTTTCTTTCCCGTGCATTTGATCATTGATTCTATTGATGTCTGCTACTTGTGTGTTATTTGATTTTACTTGGGGTAAAGTTTGTTCATACATTCCAGTACAATTCAAATGTACTGACGTCCCTTTTGCCGGGGGCGCTACATTCTTGTTATGATTGTAGGTGGTTCTATAGCAGGTACTCCAGTCCACCGACAGTAGCACCTCATCCACTTTCCGTCTGCTGTATTGGTGAGACCCTTTCCTCTCGGGGCCCTGCGTGGCTCATGCCGCTTTTTCTCCAGAGTCTATTTTGGTATTTGTGTAAGGTATAGCCGGAGCCTTGTTGCCGGCATTTCCATATTATTCTTTAGTTGTATTTAGAGGCTCCGTAGACAGGTTGTGGGTAGTGTCGGGCATGGGAATTTAAAATAGAAATATTGATGTTTGGAAATGATGTATAAAACTTGTAATACCTTTAAAGTGGCGAATGAAGTTGCTACTGAAAATGAAATGGAAATCGTTTGTGATATGTTTATAGAATTTGATTAATGGAGTCCATCTCCTATTTATTCATGAGTTAGTTTGGGTAGAATGAGACCTAACAAGCTTGCTCGGTCGGGTTTACTCGGTTGAGCGCCGGTCGCGCTCCTCGGATTTAGGGGCGTGACAACCTGTAGTAAGGTCTTGGAAAACTTTCATGCCTTTTGAGGTCTTACAATTTTTGTTGATACTTGGTACAAGAATGATTCGTGCCTTGCTTGAGGTCTTACAGTTTGTGTTATTGCTTTGTGTTAGCTTTACAAGACCAAGTCTGCCCGCTCGGGGCTTACGACCTCGGGTTTTTTGCTGAATGGTGATTGGCGACAGTATCCGAGTCATCGAGTTCGTTTTGGCTCGAGAGCCGTTACTCGTGAGCTTGGGATTGCCTAATTGAGGGCTTATAACTTTGGAGATTCTGACCCTGAGGTCGTGCGTATTCTGAGTTCTTTGGCGCCAATCTCCGAGTATTTCGGGACGCTTTCTTTTTGGAGATATTTAATGATTTCCGTGCTGCCTCGTTAAGGGCTTATTAGTCTGGAGTTTCGACCCTAAGGTCATGCGGGTGCTAAATTATCGACGCCAATCTCCGAGTATTCGGGATGTTTTCTGATTGAGGAATCGTTCTGGCAAAAATGCTGGGTTTTCTTTGGAGCATGAGTCATGGTGGCAGAAAGCATCCTTTGATTATTTGGCAATAGTACATGTGCCTCCGCTATCAGGGGTTCGGCTCTGCGGACACGGTTCATTCGACCGTTTGGTCCGGTACATCATTTTCTCATTGGGACCTTGTTTGGAATTCCATGTCTCTTCTGAGCGGACGATCTTCCCAAAGGATGTCCTTCAGCGCTCGTGATTGATAGCAAAAGAAGCCTTGAAGACTTGTTGGATTCCCCTTAGGTAGAATATAGATGTTGCCTCATTAAAAACCTTGCCGGCGAAACCCTCTTCAGGACAAAAGCTCGATCGAAGGAAAAGAGTGCAACGTATGCTTTTAAAACCTTAGGGTCTTCGAGTTGGGTGAGCACTTTTGACTTCTTCAATCGAGTGCCTGTATAAAGGATTAGTATAAAATATAAAATGAAAGGGGAGATGGTTATACCTTATCGTGGGATGTGCTTAGCGACGTTCCGAGGTCTCGTATGCTCATGTTGTTTGTAATGAGGACTCGGTATGGTCCTCCGCTGTGTTCAATCGGGCTTAGCCGAAGATGTAGTTTGATTATCCTTAGGCTCTCTCGAGAGTGGAGATATTGGCGCCGGTGCCACATCGTGCACCGCGAACATTTCCCTTGCCGCGTGCTGCTCCCTGTGGACGGTTTTAATCCCGTCTTTTGTTGGGAATTTCATCATCTGGTGGATGGTGGACGATACTGCTCTCATGCAGTGTATCCACGGTCGTCCGAACAAGGCGTTGTACCTCATGTCTCCTTCGATGACATGGAATTTGACATTTTGGGTCGTGCCGGCCACGCTAACCGGGAGAGTGATCTCTCCTTTTGTTGTTTCACTTGCCATGTTGAATCTGTTAAGGACTCGAGTGGCAGGCACGATTTGGTCTAGCAGTCCGAGATGCTTTATTACCTTCGACCAGGTAATATTGGCCGAGCTAGCTGGATCCACGAGTACACATTTTATATGAAACGTATTTACGAGGAAAGAGATTACCAGTGCGTCGTTATGAGGTTGGGACAGGGTCTCGGAGTCCTCCTCACTGAATGTGGGGGCATCTTCAGGTACGTATCCGCGGGTTCGCTTTTCTCTAGTGATGGATATTTTTGTCCTTCTCATCATGGGTTCCTAGGGAGCGTCGATGCCCCCTAATATCATGTGGATAACATGTCGTGGCTCGTTCGCTTCGTTCTTCTTGGCCGCCTCTCTTTCTTGGTACTGATTTTTGGCTCGGTCACTAAAGAATTCTCTAAAATGACCCTTACTGAGTAACCTGACTACTTCCTCTCGTAGTTGGTGACATTCCTCAGTTCTGTGGCCATGCGTGTTGTGAAATTCGCATACCAAGTTATGATTCCCTTGGGAAGGATCCGATTGTACAGACCTAGGCCATCTGGTATCCTTGATTTTTCCGATGGCGAACACGATGTCTGAAATATCAACGTTGAAGTTGTATTCTGATAGGCACGGTTCCTCTGTTGGCCCGTGTTTCCGTCGAATACGGCTCTGTTAATGGGTCCCCGAGGATTCTGCCCTCGGTTGATCAGTCGGTCGTTGCGAGGTGGGTTGCATCTTGGGGCATTTTTCCTATATTTGGTGTATGGCTGATACCTTTCTCTATTTGGCTTTGATTCCTTCGCTAAGAGCCTATTCGGATATACTGAGCCCAAAGGGGCTCCTAATTGATCATCCTCGACCCTGATCTTCGACTGATATCGGCTGTGGACGTCCGACCAGGTTACGGGAAGATACTCGATTAGATTTTCTCTTAGCTACCTTGAGGCCACTGAACTCTGCTCGTTCAGGCATTGAGTGAAGGCCTGCACCGCCCAGTCGTCGGAGACTGGGGGTAGTTCCATTCGTTCCGTTTGAAAGCGAGATACGAACTCTCGCAGCATTTCGTTTTCCTTTTGCCTGATCTTGAATACGTCAGGCTTCCTCTTTGCTACTTTGATGGCACTGGCGTGTGCCTTTATGAAGGAGTCTGCCAGCATGGCAAATGAGTCAATGGAGTTGGGAGCTAGATTATGGTACAACATCATGACCCCCTTTGAGAGCGTTTCCCCGAACTTTTTCAGCAAGACGGACTCGATTTCGTCGTCTTTTATGTCATTGCCCTTCACTGTGCACGTATAGGCGGTAACGTGCTCGTTGGGGTCTGAGGTCCCGTTGTATTTCTGGAGTTCCAGCATTCTGAACTTCTTTGGAATGGGCTTCGGAGTTGCTTCCTCCGGGAACGGCCGCTGCACGAACTTCCTCGAGTCTACACCTTTCAGGATAGGGGGCGCGCCCGGGATTTGGTCGACCCTGGAGTTGTAAGTTTTGACCTTCTTGTCGTTGGCTGCTATTATTTTTTTGCCCGACTCGATCCTTCTGGTATGATCCTCGAGCATTTTTACGATAGCAGGGTCGGCTATCAAACCATTATTGCTCAATCTCTCCGGTACCTGTTCGGCCGGGGGAGTTGTTCCCGGTGCTACATTGCTAGGAGTTTTTGGGTGGCTTTGCAGTTGAGCGATAGCCAGCTGTTGTGCCTGCAACATTTCAAAAATAACATGAAGGCTAACTTCCTGTTCTTCCCGAGCTGGGGTTTTTCGGGCTTCCTGTTGGTCGCCTTGTTGTATGCTCCTGTCGGTGTGAGAGGTTTCGTCGATCTGCTGGGCGTCGCGCTAGCCTTCGTCTGCTGGAGTCGGCCCAACTCCATTTTCGGGGTTCCATGGCAGCGCGCCAACGATCGGAACGACCACACCGTTCTCCCCGTGATTTTCAAGGTCATCATTTTCTAGTCTGTTCACTGAGCCAGACATTTTGACCTGAAAGCAAAGATCTTGGACAAGAAAAAGTGAGGAAGATAACTTGCATTGTGTAGTGAAACTTAGATAGCTGTTTACCGTGAAAATGGTAATAACAATTAAATTTGTTGATGGGACTCTAAAAATACGTGATCTATTTTTATGCTAGTTGTAGAGCAGTTGATGCTATGTATATGAAGTATAAGGACGAGATGCAAGCTAAAATGGAGTCATAATCGAACCGAAAGATAGTTGTTCAAGCCTCTAGCTAGTCGATTTAGGCCTCGAGGTCGATTCCCGAGCTCGGGCTCGAGCTATTAGGGGCAGTCGGGGAAGGGCTAACAGATGCGATAATATTAAAGGAGGCTCTTTATGGCCGATGATAAGCAATAAATGAAGAACAAGTATGAAGATGATAAAATAGAGCAACAATATCGAGAGAGTGTATTAGAGAAAAAAGAGAGAGAGTTATCATATATTTCATGTAGAGTAGCTGGAGCAACATCAGTTCCTTACAAAATAGTAAGAATCCCCTTTATATAGAAGGGGGGACGCTTATACAGTAAGGCATACATTAGTTATAAAGGTGTGGAGATGGGACGGCTGGATGTGACACCCCGATTAGGGTTCATGGTAGCCTGGCTAGGCTTTTGTTAGACTTAGCCGCGTCTAGGGGACTCCCCATTTTTATTCTAGTCTCGACCGATATTTTCTTCAGACCTGGTGTCGGCGAGCTCCAAAGAAGAAGACTCGAGCGCATCTTTACAGCCTTGAGGCTTCGAGGCGATCTTTCGAACTGCCTTGATGACGGGAAATTGGACCCTCCGATTTTTCCGTATACAGAGAACATCTTATTGACTCAAGAAATTGTCGCTGACATAAGGTTAAGGGGAAAGCCAGCGAATGTGGTGATCAAGCTTGATATGGCTAAGGCTTATGATAGGGTTTCATGGAAGTACTTATTGCATGTACTAAGGAAGATGGGATTTTCTGAGCACTTCATCAACATGGTATGGAACTTGATTTCAAATAACTGGTATTCAGTATTGGTGAATGGGCAGTCACCAGGGTTCTTTAAGTCTACAAGAGGTGTAAAGAAAGGGGATCCTCTATCACCATCATTGTTCATTCTGTCAGCTGAGGTACTTTCCAGATCTTTGAATAAGCTATTTGAAGACAGGTCATTTGTGGGATTTGGAATGCCTAAGTGGTCTGATCCTTTAAACCACTTGGCATATGCTGATGATACTATAATCTTTGCTTCTGCTCATCCTCCATCCTTGAGCAAGAATATAGCAGTGTTGGGGAACTATGAGAAGATATCAGGCCAGATGATAAACAAAGATAAGAGTTCATACTACATGTATTCTAGGATTTCTAATGGATTGTGTCAGGCGGTTGGAGCTATTACAGGATTTGCAAAAGGTAAATTCCCCTTCACATACCTAGGGTGTCTTGGTTTCTACACAAGAAGGAGGAAGGAATATTATGATCTTATCAAGAAAGTAAAGGCTAAATTGCATTCATGGAAAGGAAAGCCGTTGTCATTTGGAGGAAAGGCGACACCCATTACTAGTGTGTTGCAAAGTATGCCAGTCCACATGTTATCAGTCCTGCATCAACCAAAAAATGTCCTAGAGCATCTTCATAAGATTTTTGCTAGATTCTTTGGAGCACAAAGGAAGAAGGGAGAAGCAGACATTGGGCCTCATGGCAAAATCTTTGCCTTCCTAAAGAGGAAGGGGGCCTAGGTTTTAGGTCCTTACATGATTTGTCGAGGGCATTGTTTGCTAAACTATGGTAGAGGTTTAGGACCACAAAATCTTTATGGTCTAATTTCATGTGGAATAAGTATTGCAAGAAGGAGATACCAACGGTGGTGCAGTTTAGAAGGGGGTCTAATGTTTGGAGAAAAATGCTGAATGCTAGGGAAGAAGTAGAACATGAGTTACTATGGGAATTGAAGAGTGGAACAACTAATATTTGGCATGAATATTGGACTGGATTGGGTGCACTTTATCATGTATTACCTGAAGACTTTCCAATCAATGAAGATCTTCAGGACGTGGCAGAATTACGGCAAGGTGAAACATGGGATGATCAGCTGCTAGATCAAACCTTCAATGAGGAAATTGCAGAACATATAAGGCTAAATGTACATTATGAAGGCAGTGAGGGATACTGGGATAGGCCATACTGGATGCCAACTCCTTCAGGCAAGTTCAGTGTTAGCAGTGCTTGGCAAATATTAAGGCATAGAGCTGATCCTAATCAGGAATTCAAGTTAATGTGTATTAAAGGCTTACTATTTAAGATATCCTTATTCTTGTAGAGATTGTGGAGGAAGAAAATAGCCACTGATGACATATGGAGGAGGCAAGGGCAAATGGTGATGTCTAGGTGTTGGTGTTGTCAGCATCCCCAAGAGAAATCTATTAAGCATATATTTATCACAAGTCCTAATGCCTCTAAAGTATGGAACTTGTTCATGGGGGTTGTTGGAATTACTATGCCAGTGATTCAACTGAAGCAGGTTATAAGGCATTGGTGGTATGCTCAATGTTGTCCAAAGCTAAAGCCATTGTTTCAAGCAGTACCGGCTATCATCACTTGGGAACTTTGGAAGAGAAGAAATGCAGGTACACATGGGGGTTCAGTGTCGACAAATAGGGTGATTCATGAGATCAATAAGACATTGCATTAACTGGTAAGGTGAGGTATGCTTGGATGCCTAATATTCCATTGTTATGGCCAGACATAATTCAATATGTTGAAGGATATAAACCTATATTGATCACTACAAGAGTACATGGCAGCGTCCTTTTCATGGTTGGTACAAATGCAATACTGATGGAGCCTCAAAAGGAAATCCTGGCCCTAGCTCATTAGGATTTTGTGTGAGGAATGATGAAGGTGATGTGGTGTATGCAAGGGCAGTAGACCTGGGAGTGACAACTAATGTGGTGGCTGAAGCTAAGGCTATTCTTCAAGGATTTGAATACTGTGTGGAGCATGGTCTTCACCCTCTCATATTGGAGACCGATTCATTAGTGATGAATAAAGTGATAGAAGGGGAATGGGATCCTCCTTGGGTAATTGCAAATGATGTGAAGAAAATTAGAGAGATGAAGGGCAACTTCAATGTGATCTTTCAACATGTGTTCAGAGAAGGCAACTCAGTGGCGGATATTTTAGCTAACATTGTTTTCTCTTTTGTAGGTATATCTAAGTTTCACTCATTCTCTGAACTGCCTAGTGCAGGGAAGAGGTTGATTAATTTAGACAAGTCTCAAACTCCTAACCTTAGGGTTAGAATAGCAAAAAGAAGAGCCCCAGACTGATGGCTTCACAGGATTGGAATCTGCACATACCTGCTTGTTTCTTTTATGTCTCGTTCTGTATGCTATTAAGGTACTTTCCAGTGGTATTAGCATGGTCACATGCTCATTCTGGGGGTACTTTGATAGTGTACAGGACCAATGTGCTATGCTGGTATTGGATGGTGCAATTTATTCTACTTCTAATATGTTCAAATGTTAAGGAAAAGGTTGCATCTGTTATGTGGAACTTCTGGAGATTGTTGAATCATTTCTCAGTGGTATTAGCATGTGTTCATGCTCAATCTAAGTGTAGTTTAGTAATGTTTGGAATGATTTCTACATTAAAGGTTCGGGAAGAGAAGGATCTAAGCTTACAAGAACATAAAATCACCCAGCTCCACAGGCCTGGCGGTGCCAGGCTAAAGCCTGATGATACCCTGGCATTACCCTGGCGTCGCCAGGTTAAAGCCAACCCTGGCCTGGCTTTTGCCTTGCAAAGCCTGCTTAAAGCCAGCCCCAGCCTGGCTTTTGCCTTACAAAGCTTGCTTAAAGCCAGCCCCATCCTGGCTTTTGCCTTGAAAAGCCTGCTTAAAGCCAGCCCCAGCCTGGCTTTTGCCTTGAAAAGCCTGCTTAAAGCCAGCCCCAGCCTGGCTTTTGCCTTGAAAAGCCTGCCTAAAGCGAGCCTCGAGACAGGTGTAGCCATGCGTTTTACATGATAATATTGAGGATCGACCACATGATTTATACTTGGATACAGTCAGTACACTGCATATGGAGATCATATCGTAGCAACACTAATGATTGGAAGACTATGCTGGCTTCAATTCTTTGGTGGAGATGTTTGGAATTAATTCTAGCCTATGGACTGGATACACTGGAGCCTAGTGAGAGCTTGATAGGTGTTGCTTGGTATTTTCCATTGGCAATTGGATTCACATACATTGACAGGGGAAGGAAGCATTCAACGGACAATGTTGTAATAGCTAGTTCATTAGACTTTAGCTTTTCTATCTTTTTAGTAGCTAGTAGCTTCGTGCAACTTCTATTTTGGTTTGGACATCTTGGAAGCTTTGGACCCGTTTTGGGATTTTATTTATATATTAGCCACTAGGCAGCCTGCCTAGTGGTATATTTGCTAAAAAAAATCCCCAAAAGTCAACAAAAGTCAATCCCGGGCCCGTACAATCAAAATCCGTATCCAAGGATAGATCTTGACTACCCATAATCCCACAAGTCCATACATGTATTTTGTTTTCTAATCCGAGTCCAATTCGACACTCAAATCATAAATTGTCATTATTCAAAACATAGAAAAAAATCCCCAAAGTTTTCCTTCAAATCTCATGATTTCAATGTCAAATATAACATATAATCATCTAATACAGTTGAAAATTTGTCAAAATCACTTGCCTAAAGATTGTATTAAAATATTTCCTCTCCAAATCACCTCCTACCTAGTCTAGGTTTCAAAGATATGATAATGATACTAAACTCCTGTCTTCTAGCCCTTTCGTACAAGTGTAGATGTCGCAAATGCGACACAAGGTGCATAAATGACAATCAATCACAAACGCGGCTCCTCATGAATCTAGGGAACATTGTAAATGCGACCCCAACTTTGCATCTGCGTATTCATGCCCTTCGCAAAAGCGATCATGTGATCGCAAATATGATCAAGCTTAGCCCAGTCCCCCATCGCAAAAGTGAACATTGTATTTACAAATACGAACCTGACAGACCCCAGTGAACTTTCCAGATGCGACCCCTACATTGCAGTCGCAAGGTTTGCAAATGCGAACAGTGTCTCACATTTGCGAGACCCAGGGCACCAGCAACACACCTACAAAACTGAAAAAGCAAAACACTCCGAAACGAGTTCGAAACTCGCTCGAGCCCCCGGGTGTAACGACGACTGGTTGTTTTGATTATTTTCATTTTGTTCGACAGTTCGAGGGCATACATATCGTTGTATGATTTATTATGACTTGTGTGTATTATCAATTTTGGTTTTCCGGTGATTCAGAATTGATTTGGAAAAATGATTCTCATTTTAGAAGCCTTAAGTCGGAATAGTTGACCAGGTTTGACTTTTACGTATTTGACCTAGGATCATATTTTTGATGGCTTTGTTAGGTCCGGATGGTGATTTTGGACTTGGGCGTATGCTCGAATTTGCATTTGGATGTTTCTAGGAGGTTCGACACTATTTGGCGAAAGTTGGAAATTTAAATGTTTGGAATGTTCATAAGTTTTATTGGGAGTTGACTTACATGATATTGGGATTGGACTGTTTTTCTAGGGGTTGCATTAGGTTCTTCTGTGATTTTTAACTTGTGCACAAAATTTGAGGTCATTCCGAGTTGATTTGATGTGGTTCGGCTCAAGTGTTGGAAGTTGGAAGTTTGAAAGTTCATTATGTTTGATTTGAGGTGATATTCATGGATTTGTTGTTGTTATGTGTAATTTGAAGTATCTCCACGGCATCGAGATCTAACCATTATTTGTAACAAGTAACAACAGAAATCAGTCGTAATTCAAGTGCAAACAGATAGTGAACACATAATGTAAAACATGCTTGCAAGATGAGGGAGTACGGTCCGCACAATTATAAGTGTGGCCGCAGGCAGAACATTGCGGACCGCACAATTAGATCTTGTGGCTGCAGAATTGGATCTGCGATCTGCACAATTATTAGTGCAACCGCAGAACTGGAGTGCGGTCCGTACATTTTTTATCGCAGCCGCACATCAGATTTACCAAAATTCTAACTCTCTGAAGATAGAGATTGGAGTGTATTGCGGTCGCACTCACTTTTCTGCGGTCGCGATAGGATATATGCAGTCCGTACAATTTCAAGTGCGTCCGCAGAATCATGCTTTACCCAAGACCCTAATCTCAACTTCCGCGAATCGCACAATTTCTTGTGCGGCCACAGATTCAAAACAAATGCCAACATATTTCTAGGTTTTAAAATTTTTTTGCACAAATTTGACATGCTATTAACATTTAAGCATGATAATCAATTCACCCATTCCGCGTAGAGCAATTATCACTTAACCCTCTACATTTTAAACCCCGCATGGTTGTAAAATTGAATTCTACTGACAATGGCCTAAACTAAATAACAAATTGTAAATTAAACTAAAAATTGAAAATTTCTACAAGTAATTGGTCCATACCAGATACGAAGTAATGCAAATGAGTGATCACAGGGGTTGTGTGTGGCAAATGATTTACAAACGATTGCAATATTTTAGATCTGTGAGTGCTCAGAGAGGAAAAAATACAGTAGCCCTAAGTCTACTATTTATACTTGGACGGTCTGACTAAGGGAGAAAGGGCTGAGTGCGGCCGCAGAATTCCTTCTACGGTCCGCACTATATTACCCGGGGCTCAGAAGTCCTTGCTGATCCGCGGTCCGCAGAATTTGTAGTGCGGTCGACCACAGATTTTGGTGTGCGGCCGCACTTTGGCCATTACTCTGACAAACCAAACTTTAGAGAGTTTTCATTTTCCCTTTTCAATTTTTTCGGTCCGCACTACAATTGTGCGGCCGCAGTTCCCTTTTGCTATAGCAATCACAATTGTTCGGTCCGCACTTCTTTCCATACTTAGCCAATTTTCTGAGCACAGTTCCTGTAAGGCACAGTCATCCCTGCAACACACTTCAGGTCCAGTTAGCACAAAAATAACACCTATCTACAAAAGAAGAAAAGAAAAAGAAAAGAAAAAGAAAAAGAAACACAGGTTGCCTCCCAAGAAGCGCCTAATTTAACGTCGCGGCATGACGCAGATTACCATCACTTGAAAGGAATCACCGCTACAATGTGGCTATCACCAACTCTTCCCAACTAATGCTTCACCCGGTGACCATTGACTCGGAATACCTCATCATTTTTATTCTTCAATTCCAATGCACCAAAGGGTGTCACACCTACAACTTCAAACGGCCAATCCATTTAGACTTTAATTTTCCGGGAAACATCCTCAATCGTGAATTGAACAACAACACAAGATCACCCTCTTTGAACGCGTTCTTCTAAATGTACTTGTCATGAAGATATTTCATCTTCTCATTGTATAAGGACAAACTTGTGTATGCATGGTACTGGAACTCATCCAACTCATTCAAATGTGCCACCCTCAAGTTGGCGGCAACCTCCCATTCAAGATTTAACTTCTTTAGAGCCCACATGGCTTTGTGCTCAAGTTCCATCAGAAGATGACAAGCTTTTCCAAACACCAACCAGTATGGAGACATTCTGATAGGTGTTTTGTAACCCGTCCGATAAGCCCATAAAGCATCATCAAGTTTCTTGGGCCAATCCGTCCGGTTAGCATTAACTGTCTTGGACAAAATACTCTTTATCTCCCGATTGGATACTTCCACCTGACCGCTTGATTATGAATGATAGGGAGTCGTGACTTTATGAGTGACACCATACCTGTTGAGTAAGGTGTCTAAGGCTTTGTTGCAAAAATGTGACCCCCTCCCCATCACTTATGATAGCTCGGGGAATACCAAACCTTGTGAAAATATTCTTCTTCAAGAACGCCACCACACTTCACGCCTCATTGTTGGGTAGAGCAGCGACCTCAACCCATTTGGACACATAATCAACCGCGACCGAGATGTAGGTGTTTCCACAACAGCTCATAAAAGGACCCATGAAGTCAATACCCCACGCATCGAAAACATCAATCTCCAAAATGGTGGTGAGAGGCATTTCATTTTTCTTTGAGATTCCACCGGCCCTTTGACATTCATCACATTGTTTCACTAGATCATTTGCCTCCTTGTAAAGAGTGGGCTATTAGAAACTACAACTTAGCACTTTGGTCGTCGTTCTTGCTCCACCATGGTAACCACCATACGGCGAAGAATGACAAGCCCCAAGAATTTCATATTGCTCCTCCTCCGGTACACATCTTCTAATCACCCCATCCGTACAATTCCAAAAATGGTACGGTTCATCCCAATAATAGTCTTGACAATACCGTTTGAGCTTTTTCCTTTTGTTTGAAGAGAACTCATCCAGAATGATACCACTCACAAGAAAATTTGCTAGATCCATGAACCATGTCACCTCTTTCATTAAAATAGCCAAAAGTTGCTCATCGGGGAAGGACTCATTGATTTCAAGGCCATCATGTGGCCTCCCCTCCTCCTCCAAATGAGACAAGTTGTCCGCCACTTGGTCTTCACTTCCTTTTTGATCTTGGATGTCAATATCAAACTCTTGCAACAGAAGCACCCATCTCATCTACCGAGCTTTGGAATCTTTCTTGCTCATAAGATAACGAAGTGCCACATGATCGGTGTGGACAATCACTTTTGCACCCATCAAGTACGGGCGGAACTTCTCAATAGCAAACACAATGACAAGGAGCTCTTTCTCAGTAACGATATAGTTGACTTAGGCACTATTCATGGTCTTACTACCATAGTATACCGGATGAAAAATCTTGTTGATGCGTTGCCCCAATACACCCCCCACCGCTACATCACATGCATCACACATGAGCTCAAATGGAACACTCCAATTTGGAGCGGTGATGATGGGAGTAGTAGTCAACTTGAACTTTAACATTTCAAAGGCTCTCATGCAATCATCACTGAAGTGGAACTTAGCATCTTTCTCCAAAATCTTGCACAACGAGTTCACCACTTTAGAGAAATCTTTGATGAAACGCTGGTAAAACCCTGCGTGGCCTAAGAAACTCCGCAAGCCCTTCACCGGAGTTGGAGGTGGGAGTTTAGAAATCACCCCAATCTTTGCCTTGTTGACTTCAATGACATCCTTTGAGATCTTGTGGCCAAGGACAATGCCTTCCTCGACCATGAAATGACATTTCTCCTAATTTAGCACCAAATCTATTTCTTCACTCTTGCCAACACTTTATCCAAGTTTGCGAGACAATCTTCAAAAGAACTCCCGACCACCGAGAAGTCATCCATGAATACTTCAAGGTAATCCTTCTCCATGTCCATTAAGATAGCCATCATACACCATTGAAAATTCCCGTTGCATTTCACAACCCAAATGGCATTCTCTTGAAGGCGAAAGTACCATAAGGATATGTAAAGTTTGTTTTCTCTTGATCCTCTGGAGTAATAAGAATTTGGTTGTAGCCAGAATACCCATCAAGGAAACAATAGAAAGCACAGCCGGCCAATCTATCAAGCATTTGATCTAGGAAGGGAAGTGGAAAATGGTCCATCCTTGTGACTTTGTTGAGCTTACGATAGTCCATACACACTCTCCACCCGGTCACCGCTCTTGTATGAATAAATCATTCTTGTCATTGGTCACCTTTGTAATGCCCCCTTTCTTTTGGACACATTGAACTAGAGAAGTCCACGAACTATCGAATATGGGGTAGACAACCCCGGCATCCAACCACTTGATGATCTCCTTTTTAACAACCTCTTGCGTGGCTTCATTAAGTCTCCTTTGATGTTCAATAGATGGTTTGGCACCTTCCTCCAAGTTAATCTTGTGCATGCAAAATGTGGGGCTTATCCCCCGAATATCCACCATTGTCCATCCAATAGCCTTCTTCCTCTTTTGTAGCACCGCCAATGTAGAGTCTACATGCACATTTGTCAAACAAGAGGAAAGAATAGCTGGTAAAGTAGAAGAAGGGCCAAGAAATTCATACCGAAGATGTGGAGGCAATGGATTCAACTCCAAGATAGAAGGCTCTTCGATTGAAGTCTTTGTAGGGGGAGTTGTCCTAGAGACTCAAGGCAATTTGCGGGGTTCGTAAGTGTACGACCCCATTCCTTGCAAAGAGTTCACACATTCCACGAAGCCATCCATCTAGTCATCATCAAAGTTGAGCAAGACGGCGTCCAACATATCACCAACATTAATGACATCACTTGTTTCATCCACATTCACATCGGTCACCAAGTCCATCAAAAGAGCACACCTCATTGCTATTGGGTTGCCTCGTGGACTTACATATGGAAAACTACTTTTTCATCACCAACCCAGAAAGTATGTTTCCGGCTTCAACATCACAAAGAGCCTTCCCCGTAGCAAGGAAAGGTCTACCAAGAATAATCGACACCTCAAATCAACCCTACAATCAAGAATGACAAAATCCGCCGGGAGAATGAATTTATCAACACGAACCAAATCATTCTCAATCACTCCCAAAGGTCTTTTCATAGTGCGATCGGCCATTCGCAATCTCACAGAAGTGGGTCTTGGTTGCCCAATACCCAATGTCTTGAAAACCGAATAGGGGATCAATTTATACTTGCCCCAAGATCACAAAGAGCTTTTGCAAACTCGGCACTTTCAATTGTACAAGAAATCGTGAAAGCACCGGGATCCTCCAACTTGGGAGCCATTGAATCCACAATTGCACTTACTTGATGAGTCATTTTTATTGTTTCAAAATTCATCGATCGCTTCTTTGTCACAAGATTCATGAACTTTGCATAAGTGTGCATTTTCTCCAAGGCTTCAACTAATGGCACATTTATTGAGAGATTCTTCATCATTTGGATAAACTTCTTGAATTGGTTTTCACCATTTTTCTTTGCAAGTCTTTGAGGGTAGGGAGGTGGAGGCTTAGGCAATAGTGCCTTAGCCATTTTCACTACCGGTTCTGGCATGTCAGTAATTTGATCCCTAGATGGGTTCACCTCCTCTTGAGCACACTATCATCAATATCAATCTGAACCTCATCATTGGGTTGCTCAACATTGTTCGGGATCTCCTCTTCTTGCACTACTTGATCTTCATCCTGAAGTTACCTTTTGCTTGAGGTGGGTGCATTCCCACCTTTTCCACTCCTTGTAGTAACAGCCATGACATGCCCTGTGTTGTTCCCACCCTTTGGGTTCACCACCGTGTCACTTAGTAATGCCCCATTAGGACGAGTATTTAGATCTTGAGAGATTTTCCCCATTTGAACTTCCAAGTTACAGATTGATGTATTATGGGAGGCAAGTTGGGAATCGGAATCGGCATTCTTCTCAATCATTTTCTTGAACAGATACTCAATACGCCCCATTTCGTTATTGGAAGAACTTGGACTATGGGAAGGATAAGGAGGCGGGTTGCTCGGTTGTTGATACATCGGGGGCCTTTGAAAACCAAACCCCCGATTACCTTGATTATTGTTCCATCCCCCTTGATTGTTACCTCCCCAATATCCTTGATTGTTTCCACTACAATTGCCTTGGTTATTTCCACCACTCCAATTTCCTTGATTGTTGTTGTTATGCCAATTCCCATTATTGTTGACACCACTACAATTACCTTGGTTGTTAGAATTCCAATTACCTTGATTACCTTGAGGTCGCTATTGTTGTTGATTCGGGCCTTGAGATTTGTTTCTTTGCCCTTGAAAGTTGTTCACTTATTGCACTTCCTCCTCTTGTTCATTGTAAGATTCATCTTGATCAAACCCACTATCTTCTTGCACATAATTCTCCACTCGGTTTTGCACTTGTGGACCCTTGGTCCTTCTTTTGTTCACCATCATTCTTACTCCCTCCATGGCATTGACTTTCTTAGGACTTTGCACTTTTTGAAGTTGAGCCTTTGCTAATTGATTCATTGTGGTTGTCAATTTGGCAATGGCTTGCCCATGATCATGCAACTCTTTATGGAGGTGAATCACATTTGTATCACCTTGAGGAACATTAGCCTGACATTTCCATGCCGATGAGGTGTTCGCCATCTCATCTAAAATCTCACAAGCTTTCGCATACTGCGTTGTCATGAAATGTCCAAAGGTAAGTTGATTTATCACGCACTGATTGGTCGTACTGATCCCCCGATAGAAAGTTTGTTAAATCATATTCTGCGTCATGTCATTATTGGGGCACTCTTTGACCATTGTTCTATACCGCTCCTATATCTCATGTAACAGCTCATTAGGCTCTTGTTTGAATGCTAAATCTCGTCTCTAAGAGTAAACATATCTCCGGGAGAAAAGAATTGGAAATAAATTTCTCCGCCAACTCATCCCAAGTACGGATGGTATGGTTTGGTAATCTTTCCAACCAATCTAAGGCTTTCCCCCATAGAGAGAAGGGAAATAGCCTTACCCTTAGAGCATCCTCGGAGTTGTTTGTTTGTTTACTCCCCCAACAAGTGTCCATAAACCCCTTCAAGTGTATGTATGCATTATGACTCGGAGCCCTGGTGAAGAATCCTCGTTGCTCTAGCAATTTGATCATTACATTTGTGTTTTGAAAAAGTTTCCCGCCCTAATGCGGGACGGGACTATGGCACTTGCATACCCTTCATTCGGCAACACCCGGTGTGGAGCCACTCTTTGTAGAGGTAGGGTGGAACTGGGACATTGTCTTGAGGCACCCGACTTTTCTATTTGCATGAGGTTCAAGGGGAACCTCTTCAACTTGGTCATCGTCGACGTCCACATGCACCAAAGGCATGTTTCCATTGTTGCACCTACAATTGATTCACTGAAATCAGTAACACGGAAGGAGAAGAAGACAATTCACACACAAAACCAAATATATAGCAAAATACATTTTTTAGCTCCCAGGCAACGGTGCCAAAAATTGGTCTCGTCCAATTCACACCTCATATCAAGGTTATGAGACGGTCGATTGCACTAGTAATACTCAACAAGAGTCGGGGTCGATTTCCAAAGGGATCTATTTATGGGAGTTCGGATTATATATTATAGTACGTGAATTTGAACTATATCAATTTACACTTCCACAAATTGGGGCTGTTTCTTTGTCTATTTTAAACTAAGATTGCAAAGTTAAGAAATGAAACTAAGAGATTGTTTTTGTTGTTTTTTAAGTTTTGTAAACATCCTAGAACTATGACCATCACCTGGGTGTTTGCCTAATGGGATATAAACCTTAATGCTTGTTTTGTTGATCGGGGTGTATTATAGCTATCAAGACTCAATTACCCACTCAATACCTTGTCGCGCCCCCTTTTTTTCGCGAAATCGGATTTATGACATTTGGAGGGACAACTCATTCCTTTTGGGAACTGGGTTTGCATTTGAAGAGTCGCCACCTAATGATTAGGTGCATTAGGACACCAAAAGAGTTTGATTTGAATAATAAGACATAGGGTAAGGGCTTGAAATTATTCTAAGGGGAAGGTGTTAGGCACCCCTCAGAATCCACTAGTGTGGTTCCCGGCCAGACAATTATTGTGAATTGAGGTGCAATTAACATATAAGCAGATAAGGCTCAAGTATGAGGGGATTTCAACACATAATGGTTTGAAAGTAAACAAAGTTTGAAAGAACAATTAGGAAAGCCAATTTTTAAATAAGTAGTTAAAATGCTGAAAGAAAAGAAATGAAGAATAAAGGAAGGGGGTCCTAGGTTTATTAAAAATATGGATCACCCCACACAATGTCCGGTAATCACTCCTCAATGAGGGGCTACACGTGACATTATCGCATTACCCTTCCCACCCCGTTAAGGTATTTAAAGCGCGGGTTGGTCTCGATTACTTATTGCATGCTATTACCTGTCCCACTCCTATCAGTCCCGGAGGCACTTAGGACTACTAATCCTAAAAAGGGAGGGATATTAGGCTTATTTGAAGTTTCAAAGGTAAAAACTCTATGGTGACATACAAAACACATATTGCATATTTTGGGGAAAGCATATAAACAAATAAAGGCTCATATATACCTTCTTAAACAAAGAAAGCATATAATTAGCATGACTTGCACATACTTTTTTAGGTCTGATTAAAAATACCAAAGACGAGGGAGATTAAATATTAAGGCAGATTGGTTTATTACATAACTCAGATAAGAAGCCCGAATTAGGCCTGCCTGTTGGTTGTAATGATTAATAGAAACAGATTCAGTTTACAGTTATTACTCTAAGGCTTGTCTAAGTGTTTAGACGGGGTCTTATAGGCATGATATCTACTGATTTTAGAGGGTGATGAGATAGTAAGGCTCGAAATGAATTGTTTGAAGTCCTATATGCATACTTGTTAAACTTGTTAAGTGAGGGACTTAGATTATTAAAAGAGATGCAGAATGTACAAAAATAAAATAAGTTGGTTATAGGTTTTGCAGGTTATAGCATCTACTATTACTGATTTTATATCTAACATTAACTGTGAATGAAAACGAATCAGAATTGCTCGAGGATCCCTATAGGCATGATTTCTATGCATTACTGATTTTTAATCGTAGTATGTGATTGCAGAAACCTTATAGACATGGTGTCTAAGTGCAGAAACTTGTTTTAAACCTTATAGACATGGTATCTAAATGCAGTAACTTGTTTTAAACCTTATAAACATGGTATCTAAATGCAGTTTGAATTATGCAGAATTAAAATATTCCTATAGGCATGGCTTCTAGGTGAAGTTTGAATATACAAAAGTTAAAACACCCTATAGGCATGGTTTCTAGGTGAAATTTGAATACGCAGAAGTCAAAAGACCCTATAGGCAAGGTTTCTAGGTGAAGTTTGAATATGCAGAAGTTAAAACACACTATAGGCATGGTTTCTAGGTAAAATTTGAATAAGCAGAAGTTAAAACACCCTATAGGCATGATTTCTACCCTTGCATGCATAGTTACCCACCATTTTTCACTAGCCAGCCCCAAATGTTTATTAAAACTTATTACAAACTAGAATAATAAATTATATCAGAAAAGTACAACCAGAGGAAGCCTGATTCTTGACTTCCTCTCTGAGTTATGAGATAGACCAACTCAAAGACCATTGATCCAAAGCCTTTATCCAATTTGAGTGTGTCTGAGTTCCCTAAGAGCCTCAATGGGACTCCGAGCAGTGCTCACACCCAAATTGCATCACCAGAATAGGGACAAGTGCAGCGTGGAAGTGCCAGCCCTCAAGTGTCCAAGTTCCGAGGGAGCTCATGGGTCCCAAGGCAAGGATCACAAGAGGGGGGCTGAACTTAAGTCTAAGAGAGAGTGCAAGTGAAGAAACAGAGTTCTGAGGGAATAAAGGAGAGGGAAAGAGGTGCTGGGAAACAGCCATAAACAAGTTGATAATTTCATACAAAATGGGTTCAGGGGTTGGGAAATTGCAAAGAGCCTATGTACTTAGGCAAGGGTCAGCTTTGGGCATGCACAGCAATAGGAGATGCTGGCATGCCCATGAGCCCACCAGAACACACAATACTAGAGAATACATAGATGTCATTATCCCAGGGGAATCAAGTTTGAGTCATGGACAGAAATGCTCAATACTGTCATGCCTCAAACAAACCATCAATATCAAACACATTGGGGTAGGGGTTTAGGATACTTAATACATAGATTCAGAATAGGAAGAAAGAAACTACAGCATGCTAGAACAAAGTATTGAATTAAACACAAACAGTAGGTAGACAAGAAGGCAAAAGTATTAAGTAAACATGTTGTTATGATGCTGAAATTTTAATCAGAACATACCAGTTCAAAGAAGCAAAATACAATAAAGGCAAGGTAGCAGGATCTTGAAATTAGCTTTGGCTTTCAGCCAGCTAAATAGGTCACAGTAGAAGTAGTAAAGCAGGAGAGAATGTTTTGAGTGTAAGTGATTTTAGAACTCCGAGTGTTCGTCTGTGTGCTAATGAAAGAGCAAGGTGTTTATAGTTTGAAAACAGGTAGAAAATAAGGCAAGAATCATAGTTTAGCAGTAATTATGGAAATATGTACTAATTAAAAATCAAATCAGTATCGAAGACTTCCTTTAATTGAGGAGTTAAAATTAAACGGTAATGGGCAGAAAATATTTAAGGAAAGAAATCAAGTAGAGCATCATGTGCAGAATAGACAATTAGGGGTAAGTACATAAAGGTTTAATTAAGGGAATAGCTAATGAAGAATCTTTGAAATACTCGGTTAACCAAATAAGGTAAGAAACACAATAAATTTGCAGAATATGGAGACAATCAGCACATAGTAAATAAGGAGTCAGGGATTCGAAATTACTGACATGGGTTCCCATGAATAAACCAAGCTAAGAACAGGAGAATCGAAAGTCTAAAGGGAAGTTTTCAAATCAATCCAAGAAACAGGGAAATCAGTAAAACAAGGAAAGAATCAATTACTTAACACACGAGTGCAATCAGAATTACACAAGGAGTGTTTTGAAATCAGTCCACAATTGAAGGTCATTTTAGAGGGAAATTTAGCATATAAAAGAGTGCATAAACATTAGGCACGCGAGGCTGAACTTATGACAAAGAGAAACATCATGCAATAACAATCACAAAGTCAGTAGATAGTGAACTATCCAAACATGGTAGTCACATAAGTCAATTTCACCAACTTAGTAATAGAGAAAAGAGAGAGTATCAGAAGCATGCAAAAGGTCAAGTAAAAAGACCTTTCTAAAAAATATAGTCGAGTTTCAATGATGGAAGGAAATCAGAATCACATAAAGAAACGGATGTTGAAACAAAAGATTTTAAATCTAGTCGAGCAACAGATGAAGCAACTTCAAAAGCTCGAATAGGTCCAAAGAAATTAGGGTTTTGAAACCAATCGAATTCAGAGATGATGGACAAGTAAATCACACATCAAATAGTCTCAAAACGCGAATGAACCCAAAATTTTAGGGTTTTTCACCATCAATCGAGTCTAGAGATGAAAAACAAGTAAATCAGACAAATACTAACAAAAAATAGATTCAGAAATCTCAAAAAGGTTAAGGCCCTTAACATGCAAACTCAAGTAGAAGAACGATATAAGGAAACATAGTAGAACATGTCAAAAAACCAGATAAAGCTTCGAAATAACTTAACAAAACCTCAATCGAAAAAGATAAACGGGTTTTGAAGGCAGAGTTTTGAAAGAGACCTTGAGAAAAACGTTTAGAAGTTTAGAGTAAACACGAATCTAAAACAGATCTAAAAGAACTCGGAAGAACCTCAAAGGTTAGGGTTTCAGAAGAACCCCAGATGGTGAGAAAGGCTCGAAAAATCATCTATCTAAGCAGGAGAAGTCAAGAGTCCCGTTTGAATAGCCATGGCTGGCCGGAGCAAGGTCAAAGATGACCGGAGACATCCATAAAACTGAAATCAACCAAGGTCTGGACCAGACTTTTGCAGGATCTAGCCTTGAAACCATGATAATCGGGCATGTAGAAGCCATAGGAGGTAGATACAGGCTTCTAATGGCTTTGGAAGCCATTGATTTGGGCGGTTTTAGTGTGGTAGTTGAGGGCGGCGGCTAGGGTTTGAGAGAGAGTTGAGAGAGAATTGAGAGAGAAAGGGATTCAGAGGCGGCTGGGGGTGAGAAATGGTTAGGGTTTGGGGGTAGGTCAAGATTAAAAAAGGAAAGAGTTAATGTGAGCCGTTGATCTGAACGATCAACGGCTGGGATTAAATGGGAATTCGGGCGGGTTGTTTTAATTGGGTCGTGGGTCGGGTATGATTGGGGTTTGGGATGGGTAATTGGGTTTAAAATTGGGGGTCAATTCAGGCTACAATTGAAACACAATTGGGCTATATTTTAAATAGCCACTTTTCCCTTATTTATTTTATAAAAAATAGTAGAATAATTTCTGGAAATAAATTAATGGTACTAAAATAATAAATAATATATAATTATCAAATTAAAAATATTGGACCTAATTTTATAAAAATAAACGTAATTAAATCTAAAAGAGGCTAATGTTGCAATTGTATGCAATTTAGTTTTAAAAATACTAAATAAATTTGTAAAGATGTGCAAAAATTACATTAGCAAACTTTTAGCATAAATATGAGAGTCCAATAAATGAATCACCAAAATGGTAATTTTGGGAATAATTATTGGGTTTTTCTGGATAAGATAGGGCAATAAATTGATTTTAAAAATCTTTAAAAATTAAGGAAAAATAATAAAACATTTGGACATACCTATATATGCATACATATGCTATTTTGAAACTATTTTGCATATTAAAAATATTTAGGGAAAAATTGGGTATCAATAGCTGCCCTTCTTTACCCGGGAAGGATGAAAGAGTTGTCGGGAAAAGATATGATGGCCAATTTTGACCTGGCGAAACGATTTGAAGAAGTGTGGCCGTTCTCTGGCTTTTGAGCTACCTACATATCCCTATTCTTACAGAAATCAGGCCATATGTAGTTCAGGATCCGTCGGCGGAGTATGCCGATAGGGACTTTTCAAGAACAGACGCAATATTCAAGACGGGGTGAATGGTTAAAGTCTAATAGGGCTGCGGGAACTGGAGCGGGATCGCTCCTGCCGAGAAGGTCGTTGCTCGCCGGTTCACCTGCAAATAATCAATACAAGCATATATTGTGCGTAAATTTAAACAGGATGTATATTCCCGTCGGACCATGAATGTTGTCTTTAGACGATTAGAATGACGTCCTTAGACCATGATGTCCTGGGCCATGAAGCGTATAATAAATGATTCCCAGGCCATGAAATGATGCCTTCGAACATGACGCCTTTGAATAATGATATGCAAAAGATTAAAAGGGATCCTCAGGCCATGGCATGGTGTTCCCGGGCTATGCAAATGGTGCCTCTGAACAATGATGCCTTCGGATAGTTTGGCGATCTTTCAGCCCATGAGATCCAGTAGGTGGCGATCTTTCAGCCATGCAAATGTAAATAAGGTGGCGATCTTTCAGCCATGCAAATGTAGAGGTGGCGATCTTTCAGCCATGCAAATGTAAAGGTGGCGATCTTTCAGCCATGCAAATGTAGAGGTGGCGATCTTTCAACCATGCAATGCGAAAAATGCAGATAGAGACAGCGTTTAGTCTCGGAAGGCAGAATGGTAGCCTTATGCAACGCAAAAAAATGCAGATGGAGACAGTGTTTAGTCTCGGTAAGGCAGGAATGGTAGCCGTTATGCAATGACAGAAAATGACAGATGGAGACAGTGTTTAGTGTCGGAAGGCAGAATGGTAGCCTTATGCAATGCAGAAAAATGCAGATGGAGACAGTGTTTAGTCTCGGAAGGCAGAATGGTAGCCTTATGCAATGCAGAAAAATGCAGATGGAGACAGTGTTTAGTCTCGGAAGGCAGAATGGTAGCCTTATGCAAGAAATAAAAAGGGCAAATGGTGATAGATCTTACATAGCTGATAGCAAGTTGCGATATTGTGACTGCTGGGGATAATGTGATACAGGGAATATCTCCGGCGCACGTGGATAGCAAATATTGGTAAGTGCAACAATTCCAATAGTTGTATTCATGAACAATGTATGTCTCGTGAGTGTATAGTATGTCAGATGCTTTTGCGATCCAAGTGCCTGCATCCAAAGAAAAATTGTGAGTTTTGTGGAGGGGGAGGTCAGTTCGCATCCCCGCTGGCTCTGCTTGACCTGTTTGGCTTTGATTTAGTGATACTGTATACATCATTGGGGTAGCGTTGCTAAACGAAGCAATTTTAGCAATAAATATGCATGAATTTGTAAAAAGGATGTGACATAAGTATACAATTAAGAAACAACTTTTAGATAAACCGACGGCTGTGACGTTGCTCAAGACATTGCGACCTCTCTTGCTACGGAATTTTGAGGGTCCTCCTCAAAATTCTGCCCCAGTTTACTGGGTTGATGCTTCCGACTGCTGGTAGTGATGATCGGCTGAAATTACTTCGGAATTTTGAGGGCCCTCCTCAAAATTCTGCCCCAGTTTCCCATTGCGAGGGGAAATGAAATTTTTATTGAATTGTGGCCGAATCCATAAGGCTGTCTATGTATCCCCTCTGAAACGGGAATCGGGTCAGACGTAGTTCAAATACATCATATATGAAAACATAAAGATTACAGGTAGTAACGCTTGACTGCATCTGAATTAATTGGTTTTGGCCAAACTTCTCCGTCCATTTTTGCAAGTATGAGGGCTCCTCCTGTTAGAACCCGGTGAACCATGTACGGACCTTGCCAGTCGGGAGAGAATTTCCCCTTGGCTTCATCTTGATGCGGAAAAACTTTCTTTAACACCAACTGTCCCGGTGTGAACTGTCTCGGCTTGACTCTTTTGTTAAAGGCTTTGGACATTCTGTTATGATAAAGCTGACCATGGCAAACTGCATTCATTCTCTTTCCATCTATAAGAGCTAGCTGCTCATAACGACTCTTCACCCATTCTGTATCGTCGAGCTCTGCTTCCTGTATGATACTTAAGGAAGGAATTTCCACCTCGGCGGGAATGACGGCTTCTGTACCATAAACCAGCATATAGGGGGTTGCCCAGTTGATGTGTGGACTGTGGTGCGATACCCCAATAAAGCAAATGATAGCTTCTCGTGCCACTTCTCATGCTTCTCTATCATTTTCCTTAGTATCTTCTTGATATTCTTATTGGCGGCTTCTACGGCCCCGTTCATCTGAGGTCTGTAGGCTGTAGAGTTCTTGTGTCTGATCTTGAAAGTTTCACACACAGCTTTCATCAAGTCACTGTTGAGGTTGAAGCCATTGTCACTAATGATTGACTCTGGAATCCCGAATCGGCAAACAATGCGGTCGCAGACAAAATCCGCCACGACTTTCTTAGTCACTGCTCTGTAAGATGCTGCTTCGACCCATTTGGTGAAATAGTCGATTGCTACGAGGATAAACCTGTGCCCGTTGGAAGCGGCAGGTTCGATTGGTCCAATAACATCCATTTCCCAGGCGGCGAAAGGCCATGGTGAGCTTGTTGCATTAAGCTCATTTGGTGGCACCTTTATCATGTCTGCATGTATCTGGCAGCGGTGGCATTTTCGGACATACTGGATGCAGTCCGCCTCCATAGTCATCCAAAAGTAACCAGCTTGGAGTATCTTCTTGGCTAAGACAAAACCGTTCATATGTGGACCGCAGGTCCCAGCATGAATCTCCTCTTGTAGTCTGGATGCTTCCTTTGCGTCGACACACCTTAGTAATCCCAAATCAGGAGTCCTTCTATACAGGATTCCTCCGCTGTGAAAGAAATTATTGGACAACCTCCAATGTGTGCGCTTTTGAGTAGGATTTGCAAGTCCTGGGTATTCTCCTTTTGCCAAATATTCCCTGATATCATGAAACCAAGGTTTTTCGTCTGCTTCTTCTTCAACATGGGCACAATAAGCTAGCTGATCATGGATCTTTATTGGAATGGGATCAATAAAGTTTTTGTCGGAATGATGTATCATGGATGACAGGGTAGCCAATGTATCGGCGAAGTCATTCTGGATTCTGGGAACATGTCGGAATTCTATCTTTGTGAACCTCTTTCTCAACTCCTACATATGGTGCAGATACGGGAGTATCTTAGAGTTCTTGGTTGCCCATTCTTCTCGACTGATGTATGAGTAAGTCTGAATCTCCAATTACTAGCAACTCTTGTATGTTCATGTCAATGGCCATCTTGAGCCCTAGGATGCAGGCTTCATACTCGGCCATGTTGTTGGTGCACGGGAACCTGAGCTTGGCGGACACCGGATAATGCTGACCGATTTCTGATACTAGGACTGCTCCTATGCCAACTCCTTTGAAATTTGTTGCTCCGCCAAAAAACATTCTCCAACCATCATAGGATTCTGCAATGTCTTCTCCTATGAATGATACCTCTTCATCAGGAAAATACGTCTTCAGGGGTTCGTATTCACCATCCAGGGGTTTTCGGCAGGGTGATCTGCTAGTGCCTGTCCCTTGATTTCTTTTTGAGTCACGTAGACAATGTCGAACTCACTCAACAGGATTTGCCACTTGGCTAGCTTACCAGTGGGCATGGGCTTCTGAAAGATGTACTTTAGAGGATCCATCCTTTATATGAGGTATGTAGTATAGGCACAGAAGTAATGCCTCAGCTTCTGAGCTACCCAAGTCAAAGCACAGCAGGTGCGCTCTAACAGAGAATACCGGGCCTCGTACGGGGTAAACTTCTTACTGAGGTAATAGATGGCCTGCTCTTTCCTCCCTGTTCCGTCATGCTGCCCCAAAACACAGCCGAAAGCTCCATCCAACACTGCAAGGTAGAGTAATAGAGGTCTACCTGGCTCGGGCGGGACCAAAACTGGTGGTGTTGACATGTATTCCTTGATTCTGTCGAAAGCTCTTTGGCATTCATCAGTCCATTTGGTAGCGGCATCCTTCTTTAGCATCTTAAAGATTGGCTCACAGATAACTGTAGACTGTGCTATGAACCGGGTGATGTAGTTGAGCCTCCCCAAGAAACTCATTACATCCTTCTTGTTCTTTGGCGGTGGCAACTCTTGAATAGCTTTGACCTTTGATGGATCCAGCTCTGTTCCTCGGGGACTCACAATAAACCCAATTAGTTTTCCGGCCGGAACCTCGAATGCACATTTCGCGGGATTTAGTTTCAGGTTGTACCTCCGTAATATATTGAAGAACTTCCTCAAATCTCCCATGTGATTAGTGGCCTTCTTGGACTTGATGATAACATCATCTATGTACACCTCAATATCCTTGTGTATCATATCATGAAGAATAGTAGTCATGGCCCTCATGTAGGTGGCCCCTGCATTCTTTAGCCCGAACGGCATCATCTTGTAGCAATACATTCCCTACGGCGTCATGAAAGCCGTTTTCGCAGCATCTTCTTCATCCATCCAGATCTGATGATAACCAGCGAAACAATCCACAAATGATTGCAATTCATGCTTGGCGCAAATGTTGATCAGGATGTGTATGTTTGGTAAAGGAAAGTCGTCTTTCGGACTGGCCCGGTTGAGATCCCGGTAGTCGACACAGACTCTAACCTTCCCGTCCTTCTTTGGTACTGGCACAATGTTGGCTAACTCATATCAAGTTTGAACTTTCTGAGCTTTTGCTTTACCGGCGGACATGTTGGATCAGTTGGCAGTTTGTGAGCCACAATAGATGTGCTCAGGCCCGTCATGTCGTCATACGACCAGGAGAATATGTCCTCATATTCCTTTAGAAATTCTGTGTATTCCTTCTTTTCTGTTGACGATAAGTGGACGTTGATTCGTGTTTCTTTGGCGTTTTCTGCATCTCCCAGGTTAACAACCTCAGTCTCGTCCAGGTTGGACTTTGGTCTGTTTTCAAAATTCTCAACTTCCTTAACAATCTCCTCCGGTATGTCATCTTCCTCTGAATCTATGTCCGTTTGTTGCGTTGTCTCATTGCATGTCACAGTCATTGGTTCATCAAGATAAGTAATAGTAATGCTGTATAAGTAAAGTAATGAGAGAAAAAAATAAGAGTGTTGATTTATAAGGAAAATCGAAACGCTTTGATAAATTCCATAACTGTTTTGAACATTGAAGATCTTATTGCGGAAATTTAAAATGCGAAAGGAAAAATTAACTAGTAAAAATAAAAGATAGTGCATGATGCTTATTCAGCCTTGCTACCCCGAGGCTCGCCGGGCTCTGGTGGTTCTGATGGTCCAGTTATTGAGGCATGCTCCTTTGCTTACAGCCTGTATGGAAGGTCCTTCCTCCTTCTCCTCCTCGAACACAACACAGCAATCAATGTCATCGTTTTCCAAGAACAAGTTCTTCACCGCTGCCAGTGCTTCCTCTTCTTCTGACCCATAGATAACATCGTCCGGTGGGAAAGTCTGTTCAAAGCATGGTATTGGCTGCTCCAGTGGATAGTACGGACCGCGCCATGGTGGCGACCCGTAGTTGAATTCTTTCCAAGTATACTCATATCCCAGACCGAAAGTGGTGCCGTGCTTCTTGAGTTTTATGTGCTTAGTGATTCCTTGGAGGTTCTTACCAAGCCCCTTGCCAGGCTCGTACCCACTCCAGTTAAATATACTCTCGATTTTGTTGTCCCACCATTTGTCTTTGTCGACGGCATTGACCCGCTTGATGTGGTGGTAGGTTTCTCCACCTAGCTTCCTTCTTCCTCCGATTGCCGGAATAGTCTGGCGACTGTATATAGGATTGCTACTGTCGTCGTGAATGATCACCTCCTGGTGATTCCACTCAAACCTTATCGCCTGATGTAGTGTTGATGCTACGGCCCCAGCAGCATGAATCCATGGCCGTCCCAACAGCAGATTGTAAGATGCTGGTACGTCTATCACTTGGAAATCAACATCGAACCAAGTTGGCCCCATTTGTAAACACAGACTAATATCCCCAATGGTGGACCTTTGGGTGCCGTCGAAATCTTTCACATTGATAGCTTCGTCCTTTATTTCATGTAGTCCCTTACCCAACGTCCTGAGTGTTACCAGTGGACAAATATTGAGGCTGGACCCTCCATCAATCAGGATTCTGGTGATAAAGTAGTCTTCACATTGCACAGTGATGTGCAATGCCTTGTTGTGACTCAGCCCTTCTGGTGGCAGCTCATCTTCGTGAAAAGTGATCTTGTGACTTTCTAATACCTGTCCTACCATGTTAGCCATTTCTCTGCCGGTGATGTTACTTGGCACATATGCTTCACTCATCACCCTTAACAGGGCATTCTTGTATGCATCGGAATTTTGTAGCAAAGCAAGGATAGAAATTTGCGCCGGTGTTTTGTTCAGCTGGTGGATAATCGAGTATTCCTTGGCCTGTATCTTTCTCCAGAGATCATCTGCCCGATTTCGGTGATGGTCGGCCGGTTAGAGGCCTGCTTGCTTGACTCAGCCAGATGTTCCGGGGTATAAACTCTACCAGTTCTCGTCATACCCTGTGCCGCAATAGCCTCTCCGAACATAACCTTGCCTTTCCTTCTTGCCTCGGCTGTGTAGTCCCATGGTACAGCCTTTGTGTGGAACGGTGTCATGGCCGACATAGCCACTGGAATCGGCGTGGCTATCTTTACTCCGAACGGGGTGTGTACCTTGGGCGTTAAAACTGCAACTTCGAATGGTGTAGGTGCCTTTGCTGGAGACATGAATTCGACCTCAATTGGCGCTGGCGTCTTTGCAGAGGATGTTGCTTCAAACTCAAGTGGCATGGACATATTTACCTCGGCATCCCCAGAGGGCTGAATCTGGACTACGATCGAATTAAGGGTGACTATTGGTTTCTTTGGGTTGTCACCTTCTGTGATCAAACCGATCGATCCCTTGGGATCCCAATCATCCTCTATTTCAATCATATGAACGCCTCCACCCTTGTGGTCTGGCAGAGGATTATTGCGGACATTTGGAGCAGGTTCCTTTGCCACGATAATCTTGTTATCAATTAAAGTTGGATCTTGTCTTTCAGGGAACGACATTCGTCAATGGTGTGTCCTTTCATGCCGGAATGGTATGCACAGGATTTATTTGGATTAACCCACTGAGAAGGGTTCTCAGGAGCAGCAGGGATAGGGGTGACGTAACCAGCAGCTTTGAGTCTTTCATACAACTGGTCAATAGGTCAGCAATAGCTGTATATTGTTTCGGAGGCCTTGGTCAGAGTTCGGTCGAGGTCTAGGGACGTTTTGGCATGCAGGAGGGGATTGATAGTGGGATGGTTGAGCATTGTAGGCTTGGTAAACATGTGCGGGTTGGGAATATCTGGGTGAAGTAGGCTGATATGTGGGAGGTGGAGGTGATTGATAGGTGGGTGGTGGAGTTTGGTAAGAGGGTGAGGGTGCTTGGTAGTTTGGAGTAGGCTGATATGTCTGTGGAGGCATTGGGTAGGTTTGGTATTTGACAGCAGATTTGGTTCTCTATGCCACCATTACGGCTCCTACATCCCTTTTCTTGGATGCGCCACCAGACTGTAAGGCCTTATTTATAGCTTGCAGGGCTTCGAAGTTCGTAACCATACCGCTTTTGATGCCCTCTTCGATCCTTTCTCCCAGCTTGATGATGTCAAAAAATTTGTGGCTCTCGATCATCATCAGTCTTTCATAATATTGCGGGTCCTGAGCCCGGACGAAGAATTTATTCATCTGTTCCTCTTCTAAGGCAGGTCTGACCTTAGCAGCTTCGGACCTCCAGCGAGTAGCATACTCGTAGAATGTTTCTATAGGCTTCTTCTTTAGATTCTTAATGTAGAATACGTCCGGCGCATTCTCTGTGTTGATCCTGAACCTGTCCATAAAGTCGGATGCCATATTCACCTAGTTCGACCACTTCTTCGGATCCTGGCTAATGTACCAAGACAGAACGTCTCCCTTCAAGCTCCTCATGAATTGCTTCATTTGGATTCTTTCGTCTTTCCCTACTCTAACCAACTTGTCACAGTACGTTCTCAAATGGACCCTTGGATCCCCTGTGCCATCAAACATCTCGAACTTAGGAGGTTTGTACCCCTCGGGCAGTTCGACATTGGGTTGTATGCAAAGATCTTCATAGTTCACCCCTTTAATTCCCTTACTTCCTTCAACGCCTTGAATTCAGCTAGTCAATTTCTTAAGTTCTTCGGCCAGGTTTCTGATGAGCAAGTCTTTATCATCAGACTCGGGTGTGTTCGAGATAGGTTGGGTGGAGTGTGGCATAGTCTCCACGTAGATGGGGGTATTATGGTAGGTGTGGTAGTGGTCATTTGTGGAGTTCTGAAGTTTTGGGATAAGCAGCAGGGTGTTATTTTAGGTATGGCAGGTGTTGCAGTGGTGGTGAGGAGTGGGATGGCTTGGTTGCTTCGGGATGTTCTGTGGAGGTGTAGGGTTCTGAGCATTTGGGAGATTGACATCTGGAGTGGTAAGGGACAATGACAGATTTGCCAGATTCCGAACCTGATCAAGGTCTTCTTGGAATTTCAGCAGCTTTTGTTCGAGTTGGGATGCGTTCTCTTTGGAAACCCGAGTAACATGGCCATGAGTGACGTCTACCCGTTCAGTTGAATTTTCCGTTCTGGCGTTGTTCAAATCTTCCATCTTCCCTTTGTTCTTGTTTTTGACGGGACTAAGAGGAGGAGTGGGTGGAGGGCCCCTGGATCTCGTGGAATAAGATGATGTTGCCAGAGTGCACGAACTAACCTTTGGGGAGGGGAAATAATAAACAAAAAGTAAAACAAAAAAGGTAACAAGTTAGTGAGGATTATAAAAAGATGTTGCAATATTTAAACACATAGTGCGGGAATGTAAAGCGTGTCCTAATTTGGGGACCTCTTTGTGCCCGAGGTAGGCCTAGTGACAAGTTGATTTGGAGAACTTGGAATGCTAAATGCCTCATTTTATTGATAAAAGGTAGATGAATCCCAAATCGACACTAAATAACAGGAAATAAAAGTTGCTAGTGGCCATTGGCCTTATTACATTTAATAAAAAGAAGAAAAACTCCTATCTATTTGGTCCCAGAAGGACCTTCCCAGATTCGGCATTCCTTGCTCCATCGAACAGCTTTCCCAACTCGCGAAGTCCCAGTAATAGGTAGGCTCTGGCTAGGTGTCCGCCTTCGTTTCCTTCAGCATTTTGGCAGTCTTCGACCCTCTTGAGAAATTTCTTCTCCAACTCTATTATGCCTCACTCCAAATATCCCAGTCGCTTGTTGGCACTCACAGCCATATCCTTCCATTCCTCAATTAGTTTTTGATTGGCTTCTTTTATCTCACGGTGCTCGCTTTTGCATTCCCGGATCCTCTTGCGCAGTTGATTGTATTTGACCTGTGCCTCGGCCTTTTCATCTATGATCCTGTGACCTCGAATAAACCCAGGCTGGCCCAAGCCATCATGCTTATCCTCCAACCAGCCTGAATAATAGGGAGCCCAACCAGCGTGGTATCTATCTGGCTCGATGGTATCCATTACCATGACGATCTTGCAGTGCCACATATGTTGAGCTTGGCACTTGTAAGGACTATCATCATCCTGGAAGTTAGCCCGGAAGTGACTCATCTTGTCGACCCTGGGTACAACCTGCTTCCTACCATCTTGCCTCATAACTCGGAGAGGAATGTAAGGGTATGTTCCTCTCAGACCTATCAATATCAGAAAAAGTGCGTCTCTGGATCTGGCGATGAACTCCTCAGTCGGAAACCACTCGAACATCCATTGTACTTGGTCCTCAGTCAGATTGTCAGTTATGGATTCTTCTTTAGACCCATCAGTTTGAGGAAACCCTGCCTTTGCAGTTCTCAGGCATTAACAAACCCGGAGTTTCCCATGGTATACCGACCAATCCTCCTATTTCTTCTAGCAAGGGTGTCATCTCAATTTCCCCGAAGCGGAATACGGACCTCTCACAATCCCAGAATAGAGTAGCAGCTTCTATGATCTTGTTCTTGGGTTGGATTTCCAGGAGGGAAAGTAGATTTCCCAGATATTTGCGGACAAGAGTTTGATCACTGGAGTGAAGATCCTCCCACCAGCTTAGCAATTTTGGGTGGATGTTGGTGACCATGCCGAATCTGGGGACTTCGTGCCTCATATTTCTGCAAGACAAAAGGGTTAGGCCCTTACCCCCACCGGAATCAACTATTTAAATATCAATAATTGGCATAAAAGCAGTTAGTTCTCCAAATAAATGCACAGAACGTGATGATGTCCGTTTGGGTTTTAGGGAAACCCAGTGGACTTTGGACAAGGCTCTCTTAAAGAGTCATTATGCGGACAACATAACTGACTCGGCTAGGTTTGACCATGATGCATGCATAGTTAAACAGAGTAAGGTTTCTATGGGGTTTTAGACTGGTACCCTTGAGCGGACAACTCAAGGGGGAAAGGCACGGAACCGTCGACTACACCGTTGATCGATTGGTTTTACCGCAAATATGCCTTTTCCGGATTTAGGGGGTGATAATATCGGAAGAGCGCAACCACTCATTATAAGCGTTGCTATGGTATTTGTTTGGCATGAGTGGAATATGATGTTGAGCATGATTATGCAATAATTAAAGACATGTTGTCACGTATTTACACGAAGAAAGCAGTAAATACAACAATTTTAATAATCTAAAGCAGTAGTAAAGGAAAGCAGTAAAGTAAAGAAATAAGAGACAAGTCAGTTTTGTAGTTGAAGAGGGAATTAAATGCTTGAAGGAAATAAGCAAGTAATAAAGGAGCATAAATTCACAATAATAGCTTGAAATGGTAAAAGCCTAAATATCCCCAGCAGAGTCGCCATGCTGTCGCACCCCCTTTTTCTCGCAAAATCGGGTTTATGACATTTGGAGGGACAACTCATTCCTTTTGGGAACTGGGTTTGCATTTGAAGAGTCGCCACCTAATGATTAGGGTGCATTAGGACACCAAAAGAGTTTGAATTTGAATAACCAGAGATAGGGTAAGGGCTTGAAATTATTCTAAGGGGAAGGTGTTAGGAACCTCTCAGAATCCACTAGTGTGGTTCCCGGCCAGACAATTATTGTGAATTTGGGTGCAATTAACATATAGGCAGATAAGGCTCAAATAAGAGGGGATTTCAACACATAATGATTTGAAAGTAGACAAATCTTAGAAGAATAATTAATAGAGCTGATTTTGAATAAGGAAATACAATGCTAACAGAAAAGAAATGAAGAATAACGGAAGGGGGTCCTAGGTTTATTAAAAATATGGATCACCCCACACAATGTCCGGTAATCACTCCTCAATGAGGGGCTACACGTGACATTATCGCGTGGTCATCATATCCATATCTACCCTTCCTACCCCGTTAAGGTAGTTAAAGCGCGGGTTGGTCTCGATTACTTATTGCATGCTATTACCCGTCCCACTCCTATAAGTCCCGGAGGTACTTAGGACTACTAATCCTAAAAAGGGAGGGATATTAGGCTTATTTGAAGTTTCAAAGGTAAAAACTCTAAGGCGACATACAAAACACATATTGCATATTGTTGGGGAAAGAATATAAACAAACAAAGGCTCATATATACCTCCTTAAACAAAGAAAGCATATAATTAGCATGACTTGCACATACTTTTTAGGTCTGATTAAAAATACCAAAGACGAAGGAGTTTAAATATTGAGGTAGAATGGTTTATTACATAACTCAGATAAGAAGCCCGAATCAGGCCTGCCTGCTGGTTGTAATGATCAATAGAAACAGATTCAATTTACGGTTATTACTCTAAGGCTTGCCTAAGTGTTTAGACGGGGTCTTATAGGCATAATATCTACTGATTTTAGAGGGTGATGAGATAGTAAGGCTCGAAATGAATTGTTTGAAGTCCTATATGCATACTTGTTGAACTTGTTAAGTGAGGGACATAGATTATTAAAAGAGATGCATAATGTACAAAAATTAAATAAGTTGGTTACAGGTTCTGCAGGTCATAGCATCTACTATTACTGATTTTATATCTAGCATTGACTGTGAATGAAAACAAATCAGAATTGCTCTATAGGCATGATTTCTATGCATTACTAATTTTTAGACGTGGTATCTGATTGCAGAAACCTTATAGACATGGTATCTAAATGCAGTTTGAATTATGCAGAATCAAAATATTCCTATAGGCATGGCTTCTAGGTGAAGTTTGAATATGCAGAAGTTAAAACAACCTATAGGCATGGTTTCTAGGTGAAATTTGAATATGCAGAAATTAAAACACCCAATAGGATGATTTCTACCCTTGCATGCATAGTTTCCCACCCTTCTTCACTAGCCAGCCCCAAATGTTTATTACAACTTGTTACAAACCAGAATAATAAATTACATCAGAAAAGTACAAAGAAAAGTACAACTAGAGGAAGCCTGATTCTTGACTTCCTCTCTGAGTTATGAGATAGACCAACTCAAAGACCATTGATCCAAAGCCTTTCTCCAATTTGAGTGTGTCAGAGTTCCCTAAGAGCCTCAATGGGACTCCGGGCAATGCTCACACCCAAATTGCATCACCAAAATAGGGACAAGTGCAGTGTGGAAGTGTCAGCCCTCAAGTGTCCAAGTTCAGAGGGAGCTCATGGGTCCCAAGGCAAGGCTCACAAGAGGGGGGGCAGAACTTAAGTCTAAGAGAGAGTGCAAGTGAAGAAACAGAGTTCTGAGGGAATAAAGGAGAGGGAAAGAGGTGTTGGGAAACAGCCATAAACANATAGAGCCAAAACAGGTTCAGCAACACTCAATTAACAAACCTTCACACATGGGTAATTGGGGGTGGGAACACACAATACAAATAAACTGAAATCTTTGCAATTAAGGGGGTAGCTAATAGTGCAAATAGTAATACATGTATCCAGGGGTGCCAATTAGAACATAGTTATAGAATCAGAGGTGCTTTAGGGGGTTCATGGGATTAGGGATAGCTAATGATACAACACAGTAAGAATTTCAGAACCAACATAGAACCAAACAACTTAGGGTAACAACATTGCTTTGCAAAGAAAGGATCATACTAGAGACTAAATAGCAAGTAAACCAACATTCAAAAATAGGGTAGAGTCAAATTTAAACAGACTACAATTTCATAAGACATGCTGATCCTAGAAGTCATAAGACATAACTAGGGGAAGTAATAGGTCAATTACATATTGAACAACAAAACAATAGATAGAAACAGATTAGGAATATGATGAACTGAAGCAATATGAAACACATTGGTTTAAGAGCTTGAATTTAAAATCAGAACATACCAGTAAAGAGAGTAAACGAAAGGTAGAGAACAGGAGAGTGCAATAATTAGCCTTGGCTTGCAGCCGGCTAATTTAGTAACAATAGTAAGTAACAAAGAAAGCAGAAGAGCTTTTGAGTGTATGAGAGATGTCAACTCATGTCCTTAGACTGTAGAAGAGAGCAATATATATAGTAGTTTGAAAGCTAGGTAAATAAGGTAAGGATCAAATTGTTTAGTAATTATAGAACTCAGAGTAAAATCAGTTCGAGTCCTCCCTTAATTAAGGGAATTAATTCAAACGGTAAAGAGCAAGTGACAAATAAGGAAAGAAATCATACATAGCTGGAGTCTAACAATTAAGGAAAGCCTTCAAACAGTACAAGTATAGAACAGGTAATTAGGGCTAGGTTCAGAAAATTCTAGTTAAGGAAATAATCAGTAAGAACAAGTAACAATGCAGACAAGGTAAGGGAAAGTTAATTAAGGAAAGCAGATCAATCAAATTGAGTAGAAAGGTAAGAATCGAAGGTTTAAGGGAAAGTGTTCAAATCAACCCAAGAAATAAGGAATTCAGAATATTACATAGCTCAATCAAAGAGAAGGTCATGAAAAGAGTCAGCATGTTTAGCATATAAATAAGGTAAAACATGTAAGGAATCGACACATAACTCTAGCAAAATAAAAGTTAAACAATACTGATTCAATGAGAAAGATGCAGGACTTGATGTGATCAGTCAAGATGAACACAAGCACATAGAATCAGCGAAAGCTTAGACTAAGAAACTCAATAGAAGCATATCAAGGCAAGACAATCACGAGAAATCACAAAAAACTCAAAACGAGAACCAGTCAGTCATCCTAATACTCAAAAACCAAACGAGGAACCCTAAAAAATTAGGTCTTTCAGCATAGGCGAGTTAAGGCTGTAGTAGACTCATAGAATCAGTCAAAATATGTGAAGAAATAGAAGTTTAAACACAAAGAATCATTTGAACAAAGTTTTAAAAGAAATTCTGAAAACCCTAGTTTTAGAAAAGGTGAAGAAATCATTTGAAATCAAACGATTCTTGTGAAGAATCTTAAGGCTATTGTAAAACACTCAAAAAACAAACTCAAATCGTCCTAGATCTGTACAGATCTGGGAGGTATAGAAAAGAAATTAGGGTTTCGAAGAGACCCATACAGAGAAGAAGAAACCTGTCCAGAAACCCATAGATCCTAGCAAATATAGAACAATTTTGCTTGAAATCACACTGGAATGGCCAGGAACAGGCAGGAGATGAACCCTAGATGCAAGTCGGCATGGCCCTGGTCCCTTGAGGGCCTTAGAGAAGGCAAGAATGACATGAGAGAAGCCGTTGGAGGCCTGAAGATAATGAGAGGTCACCGGAGATGGCCGGAGATGGAGGGTCGGCGTTTGAAGATTAGGGTTTAGGTTGAGAGTGTTTTGAGAGCAGAGAGGATTTTAGGGCGGCGGAGGAGGTGGTGAAATGAATTAGGTTTGGGGCGGTATAGGTCGGTTTAATTAGGTAAGGGAGAACCTGGGCCGTTGATCAAAACGATCAACGGCCAGGATTTGGCTGGTATTGGGTCGGGCAATTTAATTAGGAATTGGGCTGGGTAGTTTTGGTGTCCGGTTTGGGATTGGGGAGGGGTTGGAATTGGGCTGGAATTGAAATGAAATTAGGCTAAGTTTTAAATAGCCATTTTCAGTATTATACAATTTATAAAAAATGACAAAATGATTTCTAAAAAATATTTCGTGTACTGCAAAATGATTAAAAATAGTTGTTTAACATTTTAAAAATATAAAAGACCATTTTATGCATTAATAACGTAATTATGCATTAATAAGGCTAGTATTGCAAATATATGCAAATTGGCTTTAAAAAATNATCAAATCAAAAATATTGGACCTAATTTTTATAGAAATAAATGTAATTAAATCTAAAAGAGGCTAATGTTGCAATTGTATGCAATTTAGTTTTAAAAATACTAAATAAATTTGTAAAAAATATGCAAAAATTACATTAGCTATTTTTTTTAGCATAAATATGAGAGTCCAATAAATGAATCACCAAAATGGTAATTTTAGGAATAATTATTGGGTTTTTCTGGATAAGATAGGGTAATAAATTGATTTTAAAAATCTTTAAAAATTACGAAAAAATAATAAAACATTTGGACATACCTATATATGCATATATATGCTATTTTGAAAGTGTTTTGCATATTAAAAATATTTAGGAAAAAATTGGGTATCAACAATAGTTATAGAATCAGAGGTGCTTTAGGGGGTTCATGGGGTAAGGGATAGCTAATGATACAACACAGTAAGAATTTCAGAACCAACATAGAACCAAACAACTTAGGATAACAACATTGCTTTGCAAAGAAAGGATCACACTAGAGACTAAATAGCAAGTAAACCAACATTCAAAAATATGGTAGAGAACAGGAGAGTGCAATAATTGGCCTTGGCTTGCAGCCGGCTAATTTAGTAACAATAGTAAGTAACAAAGAAAGCAGAAGAGCTTTTGAGTGTATGAGAGATGTCAACTCATGTGAGTTCGGGTCTCTGTAAGACTGTAAAAGAGAGCAATATGTATAGTAGTTTGAAAGCTAGGTAAATAAGGTAAGAATCAAATTATTCAGTAATTATAGAACTTATTGTAAAATCAGTTCAAGTCCTCCCTTAATTAAGGGAATTAATTCAAACGGTAAAGAGCAGGTGACAAATAAGGAAAGAAATCATACATAGCTGGAGTATAACAAATAAGGAAAGCCTTCAAACAGTGCAAGTATAGAACTTGTAATTAGGGCTAGGTTATGAAAATTCTAGTTAAGGAAATAATTAGTAAGAATCAAGTAACAATGCATACAAGGTAAGGTAAAGTTAATTAAGGCAAGCAGATCAATCAAATTAAGTAGAAAGGTAAGAATCAAAGGTTTAAGGGAAAGTATTCAAATCTACCTAAGAAATAAGGAATTCATAATATTACACAGCTCAATCAAAGAGAAGGTCATGAAAAGAGTCAGCATGCTTAGCATATAAATAAGGTAAAACATGGATAGTAAGGAATCGACACATAACTCTAGCAAAATAAAAGTTAAACAATACTGATTCAATGAGAAAGATGCATGTCTTGATGTGATCAGTCAAGATGAACACAAGCACATAGAATCAGTGAAAGTTTAGACTAAGAAACTCAGTAAAAAACTCCAAACGAAATCATAAAAAACTCAAAACGAGAACCGGTCAGTCATGCTAATACTCAAACACCAACCGAAGAACCCTAAAAAAAGTAGGGCTTTCAGCATAGGCGAGTTAAGGCTGTAGTAGAGTCATAGAATCAGTCGAAATATGTGAGAAATAGAAGTTTAAACACAAAGAATCATTTGAACAAAGTTTTAAAAGAAATTTCGAAAACCCTAGTTTTAGAAAAGGTGAAGAAATCATTTGAAATCAAATGATTCTTGTAAAGAATCTCAAGGCTATTGTAAAACACTCAAGAAACAATCTCAAATCATCCTAGATCTGTACAGATCTAGGAGGTATAGGAAGGAAATTAGGGTTTCGAAGAGACCCATACAGAGATGAAGAAACCTGTCTAAAAACCCATAGATCGTAGGAAATATAGAACGATTTTGCTTGAAATCACACTGGAATGGCCAGGAACAGGCAGAAGATGAACCCGATATGCAAGTCGGCATGGCCCTAGTCCCTTGAGGGCCTTAGAGAAGGCAAGAATGACATGAGAGAAGCCATTGGAGGCCAGAGGAATGATGAGAGGTCAACGGAGATGGCCGGAGATGGGAGGTCGGCGTTTGAAGATTAGGGTTTAGGTCGAGAGTGTTTTGAGAGCAGAGAGGATTTTAGGGCGGCGGAGGAGGTGGTGAAATGAATTAGGTCGGGGGGGTATAGGCTAGTTTAATTAGGAAATGGTGAATCCGGGCCGTTGATCTCGGAGATCAACGGCCAAGATTAGGGGGGCCTGGTTTGGGTATGTGTTAGGGGCCTGGGTCGGGTAATTCAATTAGAAATTCGGCTGGGTATTGGGATTGGGTTGGGTTGAATTTAGGCTGAAATTGAAATAAAATAGGCTAAGTTTTAAATAGCCATTTTCGATACTATACAATTTATAAAAAATAATAAAATGATTTCTAAAAAATATTTCGTGTACTGAAAATGATTAAAAGTAGTTGTTTAACGTTTTAAAAATTATAAAAGACCCTTTTACGTATTAATAAAGTAATTATGCATTAATAAGGCTAGTATTGCAAATATATGCAAATTGGCTTAAAAAGATATAAATGCAATTATAAAAATGCACTAAAAAAATTTAAGCAATATTATGGCATAAATATAGAATTTAGATGGCTAAATTACCAAAAAAAATAATTTGAAGGATAATCATTGGAAATTTTACGAGTAAAAAGGGAAGAAATAAATCAATTTGAAGCCTTTAAAATTATAGAAAAATTATAAAAATGCTTATGCATGCTTATATATGTATATATGCTATTTTAAAAGTATATATGTGTAAAAAAATATATAGGGAAAAATTGGGTATCAACAGCTGCCCCTCTTTACCCGGGAAGGATGAAAGAGTTTTCGGGTAAAGAAATGATGGCCAATTTTGACCGGGCAGGGTGTTTTTGAAAGACAGAGGCTGGACTCCAGTCTTCGAGTTGCCTACATATCCCTGGTTTTACTAGAATCAGGCCATGTGTAGTTCTGGATTAATCAGCGGAATATACCGACGAAGTCATTGCAAGAACGGGCACGAGATGCGGAAGCGACTATGGTAAGCGATTAAGTCCGAGACAGTTGAAGGAACTTGAGCGAGATCGCTCCTGCTAGGATGGAGGTCTCTTACTGGTCACCTGCAGATAAAAGATGCTACGAACATGTACTTGTGCAAAAATTAAAACATGATGCAGATTCCCTTTTGGACCATGAAGGTAGTCTTTGGACAGTTAAAGATGACGTCCTTGGACCATGACGTCCTGGGCCATGAATTATTTAGTGAGGGATTCGCAGGCCATGAAATGATGTTCTAGGGCCATAACAAATGGTGCCTCCGAACCATGATGCCTTTGAATAATGATATGCAAATTTAAGGGATCCTCAGGCCATGGCATGGTGTCTTCCGGCTATGAGGATGATGCCTTTTAGACTATGACACATTTGGATAGATTGGCAATATTTCGGCCCATGATATGCAATAACATGATGTTAACAAGCCAATGCTTAGTCTTGTGAAATGGAGGGCAGAGCTTAGCCCGATCGAAAAGCAAATAAGTAGTACTAGAAATAGAGCAATACTTGTGCGAAAAGGGACAGTGCTTAGTCCCATGCGAATGTGGAGGCAGGGATTAGCCTTATGCAAGTAGGGAGGTAGGGATTAGCCTCATGAAGATATGGAGGCAAGGATTAGCCTCATTCAAATAGGGAGGCAAAGGTTAGCCTCATGCAGATATGGAGGCAGGGATTAGCCTCATGCAAATAGGGAGGCAAGGATTAGCCTCATGCAGATATGGAGTCAAGGATTATCCTCATGCAAATAGGGAGGAAAGGATTAGCCTCATGCAGATATGGATGCAAGATTAGCCTCGTGCAAATGGGGAGGCAAGGATTAGCCTCGTGCAAATAGGGAGGCATGGATTAGCCTCATGCAGATATGGAGGAAAGGATTAGCATCATACAAATAGGGAGGCAGGGATTAGCCTCATACAGATATAGAGGCAAGGATTAGCCTCGTGCAAATAGGGAGGCAGGGATTAGCCTCATGAAAATATAGAGGCAGGGATCAGCCTCATGCAAATAGGAAGGCAAGGATTAGCCTCATGCAAGTAGGGATGCAGGGACTAGCTTCATGCAGATATGGAGCCAAGGATTAGCCTCATACAAATAGGGAGGCAAGGATTAGCCTCATGCAAGTAGGGAGGAAGGGATTAGCCTCATGCAAATAGGGAGGCAAGGATTAGCCTCATGCAGGTATGGAGGCAGTGATTAGCCTCATGCAAATAGGGAGGCAAGGATTAGCCTCATGCAGGTATGGAGGCAGGGATTAGCCTCATGCAAATAGGGAGGCAAGGATTAGCCTCATGCAAGTATGGAGGCAGGGATTAGCCTCATGCAAATAGGGAGGCAGGGATTAGTCTCATGCAGGTATGGAGACAGGGATTAGCCTCATGCAGAGAGCAAGTTGTAAGTAAGAGTAGCATATGTCTTAGCTGGAGATGTATTCAGTGTTGGATGGTCCGATTGATAGTGATCTTGTGATGTGCATATTTCTGTGGATGTTACCGTTACGTCTGATGTGGCTGCGCTCAAAGAAAAATTCTAAGTTCTGTGGGGGAAGGTTATTTCGTGCTTCTATCCGCTGGCCTTGCTTTGCTCCGTTCTGGAGCCCTTTTGAGTTTCCTGGGTAACCTGACTGTTACGAAAATAGAGTTTTCAAAAATATGCAATTACTGATAAAACAGAGTTATTTAGAAACATATTGAAATATTAAGTATTAGATGAACCAGTGACTGTAACACATCTCAAAGGTATTCCAGCTATCTTATATTGGAATTTTGAGGGTCCTCCTCAAAATTCTGCCCCAGTTTGGTAGATGAGCATTTGACCGTTTGCAGATAATAGGCCTTACTGAATCTCTTCGGAATTTTGAGAATCTGAGAATCCTTCTCAAAATTCTGCCCCAGTTTCTTAACTAATTTCTAACCGTCAGACACATGTTGGCGTCGGCTGGACTTGCTCCGGAATTTTGAGGGTCCTTCTCAAAATTCTGCCCCAGTTTCTGATCCTGGGCGAAATGGAAATTATATTATGATATGGCCGAACCCATAGGGCTGCCTACGTATCCCCTCTTAAACGGGAATCAGGTCAAGCGTAGTTCAATAATATCAGATGAGGAAATGTAAATAATCTAAGCATAGTATCTCTTGACCGCGTCTGAATTGATTGGTTTTGGCCAGACTTCTTTGTCCATTTCTGCAAGTATGAGTGCTCCTCCTGTTAGCACCCTGTGAACCATGTAAGGACCTTGCCAGTTAGGAGAGGATTTCCCTTTGGCTTCATCTTGATGTGGGAAGATCTTCTTTAGCACCAGTTGTCCTTGTGCAAATTGCCTTGGTTTGACCCTTTTGTTGAAAGCTTTGGACATTCTGTTCTGATAAAGCTGACCGTGACATACTGCGTTCATTCTTTTTCCATCTATAAGAGCCAATAGTTCGTAGCGGCTTCTTATCCATTCAGCATCGCGGAGTTCGGCTTCTTGTATGATTCTTAAAGAAGGAACCTCTACCTCGGCTGGGGTGACGACCTCGGTACCATAAACCAGCATGTAGGAAGTTGCCCCGGTTGATGTGCGAACTGTAGTGCGGTATCCCAATAAAGCGAAAGGTAGTTTCTCGTGCCATTGTTTTTGGTTCTCTACCATTTTCCTTAGTATCTTCTTGATGTTTTTGTTGGCGGCTTCTACGGCTCCATTCATCTGAGGTCTGTGGAATTCTTGTGCTTGATTTTGAAAGTTTCACACATAGCTTTCATCAGATCACAGTTGAGATTGGCGGCATTATCAGTAATAATGGACTCAAGAACTCCGAATCGGCAAACAATACGGTCTTTGACAAAGTCTGCGACGACATTCTTGGTTACAGCTTTGTAAGATGCAGCCTCTACCCATTTTGTGAAGTAATCAATAGCTACCAGAATAAACCTGTGTCCGTTTGAAGCAGTGGGCTCCATCGGACCAATGACATCCCTTCCCAGGCAGCGAATGGCCAGGGTGAGCTTGTTGCATTGAGCTTGTTTGGTGGCACTTTTATCATATCAGCATGCACCTAGCATTTAATGCATTTGCGGACATACTGGATGCAATCTGTCTCCATGGTCATCCAAAAGTAAGCGGCCCTGAGTATCTTCTTAGCCAAGATGAAACCATTCATATGAGGGCCACAGGTCCCGGCATGTAAATCCTCAAGTAGCTTAGAAGTTTCTTTTGCGTCGACACATCTTAGCAACCCTAAATCAGGAGTCCTCCTGTACAAATTTCCTTCGATGTGGAAGAAGTGATTGGACAATCTCCGGAGTGTGCGTTTCTGAGTGTGATTTGCATGCTCTGGATATTCTCCATTTGACAAATACTCCTTGATGTCATGGAACCAAGGCTTTCCATCTGTTTCTTCTTCAAAATGTGCACAATATGCCGGTTGATTGTGGATCCCCATAGGAATGGGATCAATCTAATTCTTGTCTGGATGTTGTATCATAGATGACAAGGTGGCCAATGCGTCGGCAAACTCATTCTGAATTCTGGGTACATGCCGAAACTCTATCTTGGTGAACCTCTTTCTCAATTACTGCACATGGTGCATATATGGTAATATCTTGGAATTTTTGGTGGCCCAATCTCCTTGTACCTGGTGCACAAGCAAATCTGAATACGATCACTAGCAGCTCCTGAATGTTCGTGTCGATTGCCATGTTAAGTTCTAATATGCAGGCTTCATACTCTGTCATGTTGTTAGTGCAGGGAAATCTGAGTTTAGCAGATACCGGATAATGTTGACATGTTTATGATACCAAAACTGCCCCAATGCCCACTCCTTTGAAATTTGCGGCTCCATCGAAAAACATCCTCCAACCATCATATGCTTCAGTAATGTCTTCTCCTACGAATGACACCTCTTCATCAGGAAAATACGTTTTCAAGGGTTCGTATTCTCCTCCCACTGGATTCTCGGCAAGATGATTTGCCAATGCTTGTCCTTTGACCGCCTTTTGAGTTACGTAGACGATATCGAACTCACTCAACAGTATCTTCCATTTGGTCAATTTCCCGGTCGGCATGGGTTTCTGAAATATATACTTCAAAGGGTCCATCCTGGATATAAGGTATGTAGTATAGGCACAGAAGTAATGCCTCAATTTCTGAGCTGTCCAGGTCAAAGCACAGCAAGTGCATTCCAGCAGAGAGTACCGTGCTTCGTAAGGTGTGAACTTCTTACTCAGGTAGTATATGGCCTGCTCCTTCCTCCCTGTCTCGTCATGTTGTCCCAGAACACACCCAAAGGCTCCATCCAATACAGATAGATAGAGCAGCAAAGGTCATCCTGGCTCTGGCGGGATCAAGACCAGTGGTGTGGACAGGTACTCCTTGATTTTGTCAAAAGCTTTCTAACAATCTTCGGTCCAGCTTGTCTCGGCATCTTTCCTCAGCATCTTGAATATGGGTTCACATATGACTGTGGACTGTTCTATAAGCGACTGATCTAATTGAGACGCCCTAGGAAGCTCATCACGTCCTTTTTGCTCCTAGGCGGCGGTAACTCCTGAATAGCCTTGACTTTTGACGGATCTAGTTCGATCCCTTGACGGCTAACAATGAACCCCAATAACTTTCCTGCGAGAACCCCGAATGCACATTTGGTGGGATTCAGTTTCAAGTTGTACCTCCTTAGTCTGTTGAAGAACTTTCTCAAGTCTGTTATGTGGTATGCGGCCCTCTTGGATTTGATGATGACGTCGTCCATGTTTGCCTCTATCTCCTTGTGTATCATATCATGGAAGATGGTTGTCATGGCTCTCATGTAGGTAGCCCCAGCATTCTTTAGACCAAATGGAATCATCTTGTAATAGTACACCCCCATGGTGTAATAAAGGATGTTTTCTCCGCGTCTCTTCGTCCATCCAAATCTGGTGATAACCCGCGAAGCAATCTACAAAAGATTGGAGTTCATGCTTGGCGCAATTATCGATCAGGATGTGTATGTTCGACAGTGGAAAGTCGTCTTTGGGACATGCTTTGTTTAAATCCCAATTGTCAACACATACTCTGACTTTCCCATCTTTCTTCGGAACTGGCACAATGTTGGCTAACTAGGTTGGGTACTCAACCACCCTGAGAACTTTGTCTTTGATCTGCTTGGTAACTTCCTCCTTGATTTTTAGGCTCATGTCTGGTTTGAACTTTCTGAGTTTCTGCTTCACCGGCGGGTACATTGGATTGGTAGGTAACTTGTGAGCCACTATGGACGTGCTCAAACCTGTCATGTCATCGTATGACCATGCGAAAATGTCATCATATTCTTTTAGGAAATGGATGTACTATTCATTCTCAGTTGGTGATAAATGAATGCTGATGCGGGTCTCCTTGACGGTCTCGGCGTCCCCCAAGTTTACTGCTTCACTTTCGTCCAGAATGGACTTAGGCTTATTTTCAAAGTTTTCAACCTCCCTGACAACTTCTTTGGGTATCTCGTCTTCTTCATCCGCATCACTATCCTCATGTTGCATTGCCTCGTTACATGTCACACCGGTTCATCGGGAAAGTAATAATAACGCTGTAGAAAGAAAAGTGTAGAAAATATTAATGAATAATAAATGGCAAATGCATTTGATTAAAATTAAACAACATCCAGACAAACACGGCTCGATGAATCGACTGAAAATTTTAAATGCCTAGAATGGCTATAGAAATAAAATCTGCCAAGCTACCTAGGGATTCAGCGGGCCCGGGATGGTGTGGCGGTCCAGTTTCTAAGAACAGCTCCTCTCTCCACAATCTGAATAGTGATGCCTTCTTCCTCCTCCTCCTCAATTATTGCACTGCATTGTATCATTTATTCTGATTTTTCCTTTGCTTTTAGGATCACTTGGAAGACGAGGAGGTGGAGGGCCTCTAGATCTGGTATAATACGTTGACGATGCCAGTATGAGTGAACCAACCTTAGGGAATGGGAATAATCAAAATAAAGGAAACACAAAAGGTAACAAGTTAGTAAGGGTTTTGAAATGTTGNAAGAATTGTATAATCGCACAAAAAACAGATCAAACATAGAGCCAAAATAGGTTCAGCAACACTCAAATACAAACCTTCACACAGGGGTAATTGGGGGTGGGAACACACAATACAGATAAAGAGAAGTCTTTGCAATTAAGGGGGTAGCTAATAGTGCAAACAGTAATACATGGATCCAGGGGTGCTAATTAGAACATAGTTATAGAATCAGAGGTGCTTTAGGGGGTTCATGGGATTAGGGATAGCTAGTGATACAACACAGTAAGAATTTCAGAACCAACATAGAACCAAACAACATAGGGTAACAACATTGCTTTGCAAAGAAATGATCACACTAGAGACTAAATAGCAAGTAAACGAACATTCAAAAACAGGGTAGAGTCAAATTTAAACAGACTACAAGTTCATAAGACATAACTAGGGGAAGTAATAGGTCAATTACACGTTGATCAGCAAAACAATAGATAGAAATAGATTAGGAATATGATGAACTGAAGCAGTATGAAACACATTGGTTTGAGAGCTTGAATTTAAAATCAGAACATACCAGTAAAGAGAGTAAACGAAAGGTAGAGAACAGGAGAGTGCAATAATTCGCCTTGGCTTGCAGCCGGCTAATTTAGTAACAATAGTAAGTAACAAAGAAAGCAGAAGAGCTTTTGAGTGTATGAGAGATGTCAACTCATGTGAGTTCGTGTGTCTGTAAGACTGTAGAAGAGAGCAATATATATAGTAGTTTGAAAGCTAGGTAAATAAGGTAAGAATCAAATTGTTCAGTAATTATAGAACTCAGAGTAAAATCAGTTCGGGTCCTCCCTTAATTAAGGGGATTAATTCAAACGGTAAAAAGCAGGTGACAAATAAGGAAAGAAATTATACATAGCTTGAGTATAACAAATAAGGAAAGCCTTCAAATAGTGCAAGCATAGAACAGGTAGTTAGGGCTAGGTTCAGAAAATTCTAGTTAAGGAAATAATAAGTATGAATCAAGTAACAATGCAGAAAAGGTAAGGTAAAGTTAATTAAGGCAAGCAGATCAATCAAATTGAGTAGAAAGGTAAGAATCGAAGGTTTAAGGGAAAGTGTTCAAATCAACCAAAGAAATAAGGAATTCAAAATATTACATAGCTCAATCAAAGAGAAGGTCATGAAAAGAGTCAGCATGCTTAGCATATAAATAAGGTAAAACATGAACAGTAAGGAATCGACACATAACTCTGGCAAAATAAAAGTTAAACAATACTGATTCAATGAGAAAGATGCAGGTCTTGAAGTGATCAGTCAAGATGAACACAAGCACATAGAATCAGTGAAAGTTTAGGCTAAAAAACTCAGTAGAAGCATATCAAGGCAAGACAGTCGCGAGAAATCATAAAAAACTCAAAACGAGAACCGGTCAGTCATGCTAATACTCAAAAACCAAACGAAGAACCCTAAAAAAATTAGAGCTTTTAGCAAAGGCGAGTTAAGGCTGTAGTAGACTCATAGAATCACTCGATATATGTGAGAAATAGAAGTTTAAACACAAAGAATCATTTGAACAAAGTTTTATAAGAAATTCCGAAAACCCTAGTTTTAGAAAAGGTGAAGAAATCATTTGAAATCAAACGATTCTTGTAAAGAATCTCAAGGCTATTGTAAAACACTCAAGAAACAAACTCAAATCGTCCTAGATCTGTACAGATCTAGGAGGTATAGAAAGGAAATTTGGGTTTCGAAGAGACCCATACAAAGATGAAACCTGTCTAGAAACCCATAAATCGTAGCAAATATAGAACGATTTTGCTTGAAATCACACTGGAATGGCCAGGAACATGCAGGAGATGAACCCTAGATGCAAGTCGGCATGGCCCTGGTCCCTTTAGGGCCTTAGAGAAGTCAAGAATGATATGAGAGAAGCCATTGGAGGCCTGAGGGATAATGAGAGGTCATCGGAGATGGCCGGAGATGGGAGGTTGGTGTTTGAAGATAAGGGTTTAGGTCGAGATTGTTTTGAGAGCAGAGAGGATTTTAGGGCGGCGAAGGAGGTGGTGAAATGAATTAGGTTTGGGGGGGGGCG